>NW_024704772.1:3064276-3136776 GCF_018977255.1 Callorhinchus milii | reverse complement strand
TCATGTCGTTGAAACGTCTCAAAGCGCTTCACAGAATATACTGAAAAATGGGTTGACTGTTTTTGTGGGCAAAATAGGCAGCAAATTGCACACAGCAGTGTTCAGAAAACAGTCGTGGATTGAGTGACCAATTTTTGGGGGGTTTTGAGGAATTATTACCCCCGGAAAAGCACTCCGCCAATCGACTAACAACCGGGTTCCTACTTCCTACTGCTGGGGTGTGTGGGCGGAGTAAGGAAACTTGCCTAAGTTTCACCCCAACCTGCCCGGGAATCGAACCCATTCGCTTACGAGGCGAGCGCTCTAACCACTGAGCTTCCGCACTCCGCTTAGGAATAGTTAGAGGGGTAGGGGTTGCTCTGTAGGATCTCTTCATGGGATTTAAAAATACACAGTCACTCCACTTCACAGAATATCCTGTGAAGCGCTTTGAGACGTCTCGACAACTTGATAAGGCGCTGAATCAAAAGCGAGGATTATTATTCTTATTATTAATGTGTACAGTGGGAGTGAATGGAGTTTTGTTGTGTATATTGGTCCTGTATTTCGGTCTATATATTCCGGTATGTATCGATTTCAAGATCCTCTCACTCGTCTTCAAATCCCTTCATGCTCTGGCACCTCTCCGACCCGTTCACTCCCCAACCCACTACCCACTGCCTCCCTCCGCCTCGCCCCCTTCCTTCCCGCGCCTGAAGACCTTCCTCTTCGACCGTGTCTACGGTCACCTCCCCACCGGCTTGGCATCGTGCTGCGTGCGCCACTGTCAAGCAAACGCTCCGGGACGCTGCCCAGCCTGAGGGGTGGCTGTGTAAATGCAAGTTGTTGTTGTTATTGAGAAGGGGAATGTGCTTGGAGCTGCTCTGTACTGTGCGTAAGTGTTGCTCAACTGGTGACCGCTTACGTTGATTCATTTCCAGTTGGAATATTTATTTGACTGATTCTTTGCTTTCTTTCGCAGGGTTTTTATAAAGGGGGTAAATTTGTGTTTAGCTTTAAGGTAAGTGTTTGGCGATCTCTTGGTGTCTGGATGACTCATTCGTAATAATAATCCTTGTACTTGATATAGTGTCTTATCACCTCATTGAAATGTCTCAAAGCGCTTCACAGATTATACTGTAAAGTCGATTGACTGTATATTTTGTGGGCGAAACGCGGCATCCAATTGCACACGATAAGTATATCAATGCAATTACATTGTGTGTGTCTTATTGAATTGCGTTATTACATTTATTGATTCTAAATTATCAATGAAATCATTATTACAACTGGCGTTTTATATATTAGAATGAATATAATGCGTATTGTGTACTATAATTCTGATTACGGCACATTTAATAATACAATTGCATACGATAAGTGGCTTCCAAACAGACTAGTTACACAGAGTGAGATTTCATGGAAACAAACCATTCGGCCCAAACAGTCCTTTCATTTCCTGCAACATCTCAAAGCCCCGCAAGGCTGATTCTTGCCCTGTGGAGAACGGATTTGAACCCAAGGAATAGCAGACAATTTACAGCAGTAAACCTCCAAGCACAGCCATGGAATAGGCCAGGACACTCGGAGGGATCTCCCTTCTCTTTTCGAACAGCGCCTTATCACGTCGGAAGGACGTCTCAAAGCACCAAACAGCGCTTACTGTCGAATGCAGCGACTCTGTATTTGTATCTATCCACATTGCCTCACAAAGCCCTCCACGGCCTCGCTCCTCCCTACCTCTGTGACCCGCTAACCCCCGACCAACCTGCCCGCTCCCTCCGCTCAGCAGGCTCTGGCACTGCTCCGTATCCCCCGCCTTGCCCTGCCCGCCCCTCCATCGGAGTTTGAGCCTTCAGCCTCTCTGCCCCCACCCTTTGGAACTCCATCCCACAGTCCCTGAACAGGCAGATACACATCGTCTTGGACAGTGTATCTCTGAAAGACGGTGCCTCTGACATTGCAGTGTTCTCCCGCCCCCCCACTACTGCACTGGAGTGTTAGCCTAACCCGTGAGCCATGTGGGCACCAGGGGTGAGTGACAGAATGGGTTGCGTTTCAGCTGTTGGCGGCTTGAATGTGTGGAGCAGACATCAGCTGCTGTGTGCTTGCTTTTCAGGTTGGCCAGGGGTATCCACATGACCCTCCCAAGGTGAAATGTGAGACCATGGTGTATCACCCCAATATTGATCTAGAGGGCAACGTCTGTCTAAACATTCTCAGGTACGTGAGGCAGAGGGCAGGACGAGGCCATTCCCCCCTCACCCCCCCCCCCCCTCTCCACGCACACACACACCTCACACACACCCACACACACACACACACACAGGCAATCCTCCCCACCAAACACGGAGACACAGACACCCACATATACCCATACACGGACAATCTCCCCCCCCCCCCCCACACCTCCCACACAGACACACACACACACATGCAGATAGATCCACACACACAGACAGCCCCCCACCCCCCGACGTACACACGTACCACACACAGACACACCTCAAACACACAACCACAAGCCCATGGACACTGATACTCAGGAGCTTACTGTGACTTTCACCATCAATTCCCCAGCCTGTGGGCAACAACAACATTACATTTATAGAGCACCTTTCACGTCGGGAGGACGTCCCAAAGCTTCGTGCTCCACCGCTGTCAAGCGCTCTGAGACGCTATCCTGCGTGACATGGGCTGTGTAAACACACAGTATTGTTGTAACGCGCCTTCTGCTTCCTTACAGAGAGGACTGGAAACCTGTATTAACAATAAACTCTATAATTTATGGCCTGCAGTATCTGTTTTTGGTAAGTAAACAACACAAAAGTTTTTAACCAGTTCAGGGCAAGTTGTTGTTGTCAAACAGCGCTGGATTAAATGTGAGGATAATAATGATTGTCATCGCGATGACGTGGAAAGGTTTTGGTCGCTGTTGCTCTCGGGGTGCAGTTATAACCCTCTCCGAACCTGTTTCCCCAGGAACCTAACCCCGAGGATCCCCTGAATAAGGAAGCCGCAGAAGTCCTTCAGAACAACAGGCGTCTGTTTGAGCAGAACGTCCAGCGGTCGATGAGAGGAGGTTACATTGGATCCACCTACTTCGAGCGATGCCTTAAATAGGGGCCACACAAGCAAATGGACTGAATGAAGCTGGCGGGCAAACGGAAATAAAATGTAAAGATCCGACACGAATTCAAATTAAAAAAAAAAGAAAAAAAAACTGAAATGGAAAAGCGGACGCCAAGGGATAAGGAGCGGAGACAGAGAAATTCCTCCCCCAACCCCTCAGTGAGCTGTCAACAGAGGAGACGGAATGGAAACAAAGACTGCTTAATGTTGTAATAGCTCTAGAGCATGCAGGCATTTCTAATAGTTTGGGTTTCTACCCCTTTTCCCTCCCCCTCCCTCCACCCCCCCCCCCCTTCCCCTCCCCCGATTAAATTTATTGTAAATGTCTTTCACTTAAATAAGAGTGCTGCCGTCTTTATGTTAATAAAGGTTTTTTAAATGTCTCCAGAGTATTTATACCCCCCACCTCCCATCCCAGCCCAGGCTAGTCATCGCTCTCGCTCTCTCTCTCGCTCTCTCTCAATGAAATTTTGCTGGGGTGGGGGGGTGGGGGAGGTGGGAATGCGTGTGTCTGTGCCCCCATTGCAGGTGAAGGTATTTGAGTCACGGCTCGGGGCGTTGGGGGTAGGGGGTGAGGCTGAATCGGATGTCCATGTCTGCTGTTTAATGGTTCAATTGGCTTTGTAGTTTGCAGAGAGAGAGAGAGAGAGAGAGAGAGAGAGAAAGCAAAATTCCTTTCAGTTATTTATGTGGAGTTCTGCTTAAGAGCACTCGCCTCGCAAGCGAGAGGGCCTGAGTTCGATTCCCGGGTGGGGTGAAACCTTAGGCACGTTTCCTTACCCCTCTGTTTACCCAACAGTAAGTAGGAACCCGGTTGTTAGTCGACTGGTGGATTGTTTTCCAGGGGGTAATAATCCTTTCAAAAAATCCACGACTGTTTGTGGGACACTGCTGTGCGCAATTGCCTGATGCGTTTCGCCCACACAATATACAGCCAAATTCACTTTACAGTATATTCTCTGAAGCGCTTTGAGACGTCTCTTAGAAGTGATAAGGCGCTATTATCAAATGCAAGGATTATTATTATGATTATTATTGTGTTAAGTGTGCATTAAACTGTATATTGTCTCCAAAAGACCTTGCCTGAAACAGCCACGTGACTGCAGACTGCTGGCTCTCGCTCACTCGCTCGCCCAGCAAGGAGATTTCAACAGATTTGCCTTGTTTTCGAATAAATCTCGAGATGCAACCGTTTAAAATTGTCAGTTTAACCGAAGCCTTTTACCTCTGCTGCTGCTTGTCGGCAAGGCAGCTTTCTGTTTCGTGATCTCTTCCTCTTTCATTAAACGTGCCTGAAATCCTGATGTGTGATGCGAATAAAATGGCGCTTTATGAGCGGGTTTCTGACGGGGGGGGTCGGGGCGACACAGTTTGCAGTCTTACGCAGCGCCGTTCACGTCGGGAGGACGTTTCGAAGTTTCGCAGCTGTCCGGGTACCTGGTTTGGTGGGGGTGGGGGTGGGGGAGAGAGATGACTGAAGAGAGGTCGAAGAGGTAAGTCTTAAAAATGGCTGTAAAAGTGGGGAACGGTGTGGATGGAATTCCGGAGAGTGGCGATAGGGTTTCTGCTCTCCAAAGAGGGGCGATGGGGTGGTGCGCTGTAGCGTAGCGGTTGGTTAGAGCACTTGCCTTGCAACCGAGGGGTCGGTCCCGGGTTCAATTCCTGGGCAGGGCGAAACCGTAGGCAAGTTTCCTCATTCCACACACACGCCAACAAAATACACAGTCACTACACTTGACGGTATATTCAGTCAAGCGATTTGAGATGTCTCAACAACGTGATAAGGTGCTATATCAAATGCAAGGATTATTATTCTATCGAACGCAAGGATTATTATTTAACGTTGGATCCAAGTGTCACCGTGACAGAGGCAACGGATTGGGTTCGGCACCACGTAATAGTGGACCTTTTAGACATCGCCAGGAAGGAAGGAGAATTCCGAAACGCACGCACAGGCGGCCAGGCTGCGACACGGGATTTAAAAGAAACCCGTTTTGCAAGTTTCCGTCCCGACTGACGTGCTCTCTGATGGCGATTTTTTGAAAGGCATTCCTTCCGCAGCATTCCAGAGGGCTGAGCGGATTACACCTCACAGCAGGTCTGTGGCATCCCGTGGAAACTTTCATTGTTTTAAGACGCTGTGTGAAAAGGTAGGACCCAGATTTCAACCCCACCCGGAGTTCCTCTCACTTTGCTTGGCTCCTACGCCCTTAATCACTGGATTTACTCCCTCTATGACTGTCTCAACCTCGTCTCTTTCTGCCTTCCCCTCCCAACTCAAATCCTACTTAATGATATATGTGATAAGGCGCCATATCAAATGCAAGAATTATTATTATTACCTCTTCGGACGTGCCTAGGGCCACCTTTCCCATAGTTACTTTGCCAACAATAAGTAATAATCCCCCACAAAATATTTTTTTAGCACTCGATCCATGACATGGACACTGCTGTGCGCACTCGGCTGCCGTGTGACACCCACAAAATATAGTCAATTAATTCAACAGTACATGTTGTGGAAGAGCTTTAAGGCACCGCAACGGTGCGTCGAGGCACTGGATCTAATGCAAGGATTATTATTATTAGTTATTTACCAACTGTTACATTTATTTAACTTTTACAATTACTTTTTCACCAACTATTGCAAATGTTAACGGGTTGATTCTGGTCGGGTATGTTAACCGTTCCGCACTGACTAACTGACCGTTAGTTATTTCCCCAGTATACCCACTGGACCCCTAATGTCACCAATCTAGTAAGTCACTTTATCATTATTACTAACAATTATTGACTTGTTATTTGTATTTTACCATTTTCCTGATATACTGAGTTCTTTTCACTCTAATAACTGTTATTACCACTGAACACTGTGGTTACTAACATTATTATTATTACTACCCTTGCTTACCTTGCGTGTGGAGTCCTGGAGCTCAGTGGTTAGAGCGCTCGCCTTGCAAGCGAGACACCTGGGTTCAATTCCCCAAACCTTGGGCAGGTTTCCTTACCCCACACAGAGCCTAATAATAATCCCTCCCTAACAAAACAATCATAAATTGGCCATTTTTCAATCCACGACTGTTTGTGGGACATTGCTGTGCGCAATCGGCTGCCGCGTTCGCCCACAAATATACAGTCACTACACTTTACAGCATATTCTGTGAAGCGCTTTGAGACGTCGAGGGTTGTCATTATTATTATTATTAATGTACCTGAGTAACTAGTAATAATCCGGATTATTCCTTTACTATTTGACTGCCTTGTTATTTACAATCAGCTGTTACTCTACCCAGCCGGCCACGCCCACCCCGTGACGTCACGCCCAACCCGTGACGTCAGACCAGCCCGTGACGTCACACCGGCCCGCGCGACGCCGCGCCCATCCGTGACGTCACGCCTGGGATCACGCGACGCGAGCGGCGTGACAGCCGGGAAGTGACGCAACGACGCCGCCCCGGCAACATCCGGTCGCAGCGACTCTTCTCTGGTCCCCGGTAACGCCGTCGCCTCCTCTTCCTCCTCCGGTAATGCGGTCGATTCCCGGGTTCAGTAACACCGCCCCTCCCCCACCACCACCACCGGGAATATCGTCTCCACCAGCGGCCCCGGTCACACCGATTCTCTCTCCGTAACACCGCCCCCCCCTCAGCCCCCGGTAACACCACCGCCCCCCCTCAGCCCCCGGTAACACCACCGCCCCCCTCAGCCCCCGGTAACACCACCGCCCCCCCTCAGCCCCCGGTAACACCACCGCCCCCCCTCAGCCCCCGGTAACACCACCGCCCCCCCTCAGCCTCCGGTAACACTGTCTATTCCCGGTAACCCGGGCTGCCCCTCCCCCCTCGCCCTCGGGAGGATGGCCTCTGTCCCGATGACACTCCCTTCCTGCCTCCTCCTCCCCTGACCCTTTGGTAACCGGCCCCGAGACCCCGCCCAGGGTGTGTGGGGGTGTGTGGGGTGTGGGAGTGTGTGGGGGTGTGTGCGAGTTGTTGTTGTTGTGGCACAGGAATCTGGGCTGCAGTTGCCCTCCTCCCCCCCCACCACCACCACCTGACCAATAACCGGGGGATTGTCAGTCAGGGACACGGGGGGGGGGGAGGGAGGGGGGAGGGGATAAACTCCCTTCTCTTATCTAACAGCCCTGAGATTGCGGAGATCTTTGACGTCCACCTGAACGGGGCGCAGACGGGGAGTGAGGTTCAGCGTCTTGTTGAAGCGCAGAGATCGAAATCAACAGTACTGAGGTCACTCCAATCCACGGCTGTTTGTGGGGGACGTCGCAGGGCGTAATCGGCTGCAAAATACACAGTCACTACACTTGACAGTGAAGCGCTTTGAGACGGCTCGAAGACGTGATAAAGCCCTGTATCAAATGCAAGGATTATAATAATCTTTGCATTTGATATAGCGCTTTTCACGTCGGGAGGACGTCCCAAAGCGCTTCACAGAACACACTGTAAAGTGAATTGACTGTATATTTGTGGGCGAACGCGGCGGCCAATTGCGCACAGTAATGTCCCACAAACAGTCATGGATTGAAAGTGACTAATTTTTTATTATTGTTTTTTTTTGGAGGGATTATTATTAGGCTCTGTGTGGAGTAAGGAAACTTGCCCGAGGTTTGGCCCTGACCTGCCGGGGATTGAACTCAGGTCTCTTGCTTGCAAAGCGAGTGCTTATTATTATTATTAATTATTATTATTATTCCCTCCGCAGCCCTCGGGGACGATTGCGGGACACCTGATTGTCTTCTCTCTCTCCTCAGCAACTAGACAGACAGACAGACGGACAGACAAGATGCAGGCGCTTTTCGGACGCAGGAAGACCCCGGAGGAGTTACTGCGGCAGAACATCCGGGCGTTGAACCGCGCCATGAGGGACCTGGACCGCGAGCGCTCCAAGCTGGAGGGTCAAGAGAAGAAAATCATCGCCGACATCAAGAAGATGGCAAAGCAGGGTCAGATGGTGGGTTCCGGGCGCATATTTTTGTATTTTGATATATTTTCGCCCACAAAATGCACAGTCACTTCATTTTACAGTATCTTCTGTGAAGCGCTTTGAGTCTCGAAGACGTGATAAGGCACTGCATCAAATGTAAGGATTATTGTTATTATATCTCAGGATATAATTTGAGACACGACACGTGTAAGCGACTGCCACGAACTAGATGGACCTGGTTCTTCTTTAGTAATTTTTATGTTCCAAAATTTTGGTGGCAAGGTGGGGGTGGGGGGTAGAAGAGATCTCGGAGTCCTGTAGCGCTCATCTTGCAAGTGAGAGGACCCGGGTTCGACTCCTGGGTGGGGCGAAACCTTAGGCAAGTTCCCTTACACCACACACACACACACGCCTCTGTTTTCCCAAAGTGAGTTGTCAATCGATTAGTAGGTCGCTTTTCCTGTAATAATTCCTCCAGAAAATAAATTAATTGATAATAATTTGGTCACTCAATCCACGAATGTTTGTCTACCCTTGTTTGTGACTCCCAGGACGCTGTTAAGATCATGGCCAAAGACCTGGTCCGCACCCGTCGCTACGTCAAGAAGTTCATCATGATGCGAGCCAACATCCAGGCCGTGTCGCTGAAGATCCAGACATTGAAATCCAACAACACCATGGCCCAAGCCATGAAGGGGGTCACCAGAGCCATGGCCACCATGAACAAACAGGTCAGCCCTATCCTGGGGAAACCCCTCGTGTCTTTCAGGTCGAGAGGACGACCCAAGCTCTCAAAAGGGAGTTGGATAGGGACTTGAAAAGAAAAGCATGTGTAGGGCTGTGGGGAGAGAGCTGGGGAGTGGGACTGGTTGGTGGCTCTTTCAACGAGCTGGCACAGGCATGATGGGCCGAATGGCCTCCTTCTGAGCCACCATCCTCGCTCTCCCGCCTGGCGGCAAGCTCAGCACTTCGGGACGTCCTCCCGACGCGAAAGGCGCAACAGCACCATGGCCCAGTATGAACGCAATTAGTGGTTTGATCTTGTTAGTTAGACCTCTGCTCGAAGGGGCTGAAAGCAAAGCGTGGGGTAGGAGGATGCTGACCTGGTGTCTGTGCATGTGTGTCTCTTGCAGATGAATCTGCCCCAGATTCAGAAGATCATGATGGAGTTTGAAAGGCAGTCGGAGATTATGGAGATGAAGGAGGAAATGATGAACGACGCCATCGATGACGCAATGGGCGACGAGGACGATGAGGAGGAGAGGTCGGTGGTCCTGGGGGTGGGGTGGGGTCGAGGGGAGTTGTGGGGGTGGATGTGCGACATTGACCCTTAAAGTGTTGTGTTATTCTTCACTCAGATCACCATTAACCATAGAAACAGGAGGAGGCCATTCAGCCTCTCGAGCCTGTCCCGCAAACAAATCCGTCCCCTTAAGCCGCTTGCTCTGTTGCTGTGAGGAGTGTCGCTTGTCGCTTTAACCAACATGTCTGCTCTTTGTCTTCACAGCGATGCAATTGTGTCTCAGGTGCTGGATGAACTCGGTCTGAATCTGACAGATGAACTGTCCAGTAAGTAGTGGCTGTGATTAAAACCCTCCTCGCATTTGATCCAGAGTCTGTGACATTGGATCAAACTGTCCACACCCTCACTACCATTTGCCTCCGCTCGACTAGCTCCGGCCTCCTCCATGTCCCTCAGATGGTGGCAACAACAGCACATGACATTTACACGCCTTTCACCTCGGGAGGACGTCCCAAGTCGCTGGACAGTCAGGGATTTGGACCCAAGAGGTGGGGGTGGGGGTGGGAGGGTGACTGAAGGCACGATCGAAGAGCAGGGTCTTGAGGTGGACCTTGAAGGAGGTAAGGGAGGGAGCGAGGTGGAGGGACTGGGATGGAGTTCCAAATGGTGGGGAGGCTGAGAGGCGGAAGGCCCAATTGCCAACGGTGGGGGATGTGGAGCAGGCTGGAGCCCGCTGAGCGGAGGGAGCGGACCGGTTGACATTGAGTTAGCAGGTCACAGAGGTAGGAAGGAGCAAAGCCCTGGAGAGCTTTGAAGGCAATGTCACATCTCTCTCTCTCTCTCTCTCAGACTTGCCATCCACCGGAGCGACACTGAACGCCAAAGAGGGAAAGGAGGCAGACAATGCAGATGCAGACCTGGAGCAGAGGCTGAGCAAACTGCGCAGAGACTGAATGAGAAGCTGCGCTCTCTCTCTCTCTCCCTCCCTCTCTCTCTCTCTCTTTCTCTCTCTCACAGTTCCTGTTCATTATAGTTCCAGGACAATGCCCCGATACATATCGAGAAAACTCGAGACTTTTGAGTATTTTTGCTTTGTTTCCCCCCCCCCCCCCCGCTGTTTGAAGGAGAAAGATTAGAAAACTAAACGCTAAGCGAGACCCTCCAAGGCTTTGAAGAGCTTTGAGACGTCTCGAAGACGTGATAAGACGCTGTATAAAATGCAAGGATTATTATTATAAGCAACCCACGGACCTTAACAAATCAGGGGGATGGGGTAGGGGTTAAACAAAGAGCCAGGGTGCCCTCCGAGGTACTTTCTATTTCCCTCCTCTTTCCCCCCCCATCCCTAGGTGTGGTTGAGAAGGATGAACAAGGGGTGGGTCAGGTGGCTGGTTTCGCCCACAAAACATAGTCAATTCACGTTACTGTGAAGGGCTTTGAGACGTCCCGCAGACATGATAAGGCGCTGTATCAAATGCGAGGATTATTATTATTATGATTGATTCTGTCCGGAGTGCAAACTGTTAACATACCTTAAATCGGGAGCTGATTAAAACCCGGCCTCACCTCTCCACCCGCACGCTGTGTTTTTGGAATTTACGGAACGCCGCTGGAAAAATCACTCGGATTCTGATGGAAGGATTGCTGTGCCTGTTCTCTTCCCCCCCACCCCCTCCCCCCCGCCCTCCTCCCCACCCCCTCACCATTGAGAACGTACCTGACAAGACTTAGCCTTGTGGACGGCCATTTCTATTAGTTGTAACGTGAAATCTCGGTCACCTTTGCCTGCTGTTTGGGGGCTTGCTGCTGGTTTTATTCAGGTCTTTGCTTTATTTTTTGTGTGGGTGGAGGGGGGGTAAAATAAATCCCTTTCCTGCTGCTGCTGTGAGCAGACATCTCCCAAGGTTTCCGCAGATTTTTTTTTCCCGCTGTTCGAAGACCGTGGTATAATTCTGTGAAGCGCTTTGAGATGTCTCCACGACGTGATAAGACGCTATATCAAATGCGAGGATTATTATTATTGTTTGCGAGAGCATCCTGCTGTATTCTAGCTATCGGGCTCCAGATGTGCTGTGCAGGAAAGAGAATCTCGCGCTGTTCTAGATCGATGTGCCTAGAGCTGGTCTGAGGTTGAATCTAGAGCTGGACTGGGATGCAATCTAGAATGGGTTATGATGGCGTCTGTTTATCCCACGCTCCCGCTGCACTTTGACGCACATTGTCTTGTAAGAAACACTTGTATCTCGTCGCTCGCCCATCTTACCTGGAAACTAACCGAATGGCCTCACTAACGAACACGCGCAACGTAACGTCCTCTAAACACAGCCCCAAACCTGTTTGATGCACTTTGTATAACTGCTTTTCAGATACGGGGAAAGTGGGGGATGTGAATGCTTTTAACTTGTGGTGGTGGTGGGGTAATGTGGGGAGGGGGGAGAGACTGCCCAGAGCTAAGACGTCAAACCTCGTAGCCAGCTTTGCTGTGTAGTAAGGCTGCAGTGTATATATTTATATATATGTGTTCGATTGGGATCTTTTCTGTCACAATAAATTCTTTACCTTTTGATTATTTTTGTAACTTGTATTGAAAGGTTTCTGTTCATCGAATATAATCCCATAAAAAAAATTGGTCTCACATTCCACGACGGTTTGTGGGACGCTGCTGTGCCCAATTAATTGGCTGCCGTGTTTTGCCCTCCAGATACAGTCACTCCACTTTACGATGTATCCTGTGAAACGTTTTGACGTGATGAGGTGTTGTATCAAATGTAAGGATTATTATTAATAATTCCATAAGATCAACGGAATCGGGAGAGTTTTAATATTTTTATTACTGATAAAATATATTTACTGAGAAGCAAAGACAGAGTTTTGGGTGAAAGCGACTGGAGACGAGGTTGGTTGATGGCTGGAGCCTTGCCGGAGTTTACACCGCCACAACGTGGCTGGTCGGTCCCAGGAGAGCGGGGGGGGGGACTGGTGATGGTGGCGTTTGGTCCACATCAGTGAATGGGCACAGCTGGTTTGTGTGGGTATTGCTGGTGGGTGAGCAGGGCTGGAGCTGGGTTGGGCTATTGCTGGAGGTTGCAACAACACCCGGGGTAGAGTGCTCGACAGTGATGGAGTCTGAGGGAGGGGGACAAGGTGGAGGGATTGAGTGAGAGAGTTTCGGGGCATAGTGGCTGAATGTATGGCCTTCAATGGTAGAGCGGAGGGGGCGAGGGACGAACAGGAGGCCGGAGCCAGAAGAGCGGAGGCAGCGGGTGGTGTGGTGGGGGAGGGGGGAGTAAGCAGATCGGAGAGGTAGGGTGGGGCTGCCGGGGGGGGGGAAATAAAGAGAGGATCTTGAAATCGATGCGTTCCGTAATTGGAAGCCAGTGGAGCCTGGTGAGGACTTGGTGTCGTGGTGCTACTCTGCGGTTGCATTTTATTGAGTCGCTTCTGGGTTAGAAACAAAAGCACAGTCACTACACTCGACAGCAATTCACTTGAAGCTCAGTGAAGCACCGCGAGACGCTGTGTTAAAGGCAAGCGTTAATGATATCCACGTGGGATTGAGATCTGACCTGAAGGTGCTCCCGAGATGTTAGTGGAGTTAGTGAGTTTGGAAAGGACTTGGTTGCCTGGTTGTGCCCCTGGCACAGGAGTTGGCACAAGCACACAAGCTTTCCTGCCCTTGGATACCCTCTCCCCGCTCGCCCTCTGTACCCAGGACTCTCCAGACTGCGAATGGGTTGTTGCGTCTGTTAGTAGCCGGCCAAGTTGGAGGTGTGTTAGTGAGCGAGAGATGGCGGGAGGGACAGGGAGGGAGGGAGAGGTACGAGCGGGAAGCGAAGGAGTCTGAAATCAGGACAACACGGAGCTGCAGATACCTGTGGAGACAACAAGAGGTTATGTTTACGCTGCCCTTTTGTGGTGGGAGGATGTCCCAAGGCGCTGGGCAGTCAGGGATTTGGACCCGAGCTGGGGATTGGCATCAGGAGGAGGGCAGGGAGGGTAGGGGTCTATTTAGCAGGTCACAGAGGTAGGGAGGAGCAAGGCCGTGGAGGGCTTTGAAAGTGAGGATGAGGAAGGGTGTGACTGTAACCTTGTGGGTGTGGAGGATCTGGTTTAAAGCCCGAACCATATGGTCTTAGCTGGTTAGACTCCAGCAGTTACCCCCACGCACACTCTGGGCTCCCCCCCCCCCCCCCCCCCACACACACACACACACCCCCAAGCCTTGGCTCTCACCAACTTGTGCCTAATACTCTCTAGAATTAGGTGAGCAGGGGGCGTCTCTCCAGGGGGAGAGGGAGAGAGAGAGAGCATTCCAACCATCTCTCTCCGGGGTTTCCAGGTGTGGGTGGGACGTGGGGAATTCTCAGTTGGGTTTGGAGACTCTTAAGCAACGGTCAGATACCCGGCTGGGCAAAAAAATGGTTCAAACCACACCCCCACCCCCACCCCCCCCACCCCCCAAAATCCACAGTCAATTCCCTTTGCAGTGAAGTGCTTTGAGACATCTCGAAGACGTGATAAGGCTCTGTATCGAATGCAAGGATTATTATTGCTATTATTATAGGGCGTATATGAGCTGGGGCGATGTGGGGGTGATGTTTAGCTGAGGTAGAGCCAGGCGGTGGACTTGGGCAACAGTGAGGGACTTGTGGAGCTCGACAATGGGGTAGGGAGGGGGGAGTTGTGATGCAGCGTCTATTTGTGTGACACAGAAACCAGGCAGATGCTCACCGTGGCTACACGTTAAACCCTAACCTCTTCATACAGTCCCTGTAAGCTGCGGCTGCCGCCTCGCAACTCTCTTCGCCTTTTGTTGTGATGCTGGAAACGAAAGAAATCGCCAGCGTTAGCGGGCGTCGGAAGCTGGTCCCAGGGGAAACTCTTCTCCCCTCTTCTCCCCCCCCCCCACCACCACCGAAGCAAATCCCACAGGTATTCCCTCTCTTCCGTCCTTCCTTCCTTCCTTCCTCCTCCCCCAGGAAAAGCCCTTGTCCCATCCTCTCCATCCCCAGAGGATAATAACTAAGTAATAAGCCTTCCATTTGACCCAACGCCTTATCACATCCTTGAGACGTCTCAAAGTGCTTCACAGGATATACAGCAAAGTGGAGTGACTGTGTGTTTTGGGGGCGAAACGCAGCAGCCAATTGCGCCCAGCGACGTCCCCACAAACAATCGCGGATTGAGTGTCCAATTTTTGATCAAAAGGGATTATTATTATTACCCCTGGAAAAGCGATACTGACGCTGCTGGGCACAATTGGCTGCCGCGCTCCGCCCACAAAATACACAGTCACTCCACTTTACAGTGTATCCCATGAAGCGCTTTGAGACGCCTCAAAGACGTGATAAGGCACTGGGTCAAATACCAGGATTATTATTATTATTATTATTATTATACCGGGAAGTTCTCGGGGCCCCTGTGGAATATCAGCCCAGCGCCCAACCTGGCCGGGAACTGTGCCCAGTCACCGCTTGGCTTCACTGCACCCACACAATGGCAGCGCTCGCTCGGCCAGCCGTGAAACGGGCAAAAACAACACGGCCTGGATTCCTCTCGTTGCACGAGCTCGGGCTTGCTGAGTCAGCCTGGGGCCCGCTTGCTGAGCCAGGGAGTAGAGTTGTCTGTGGGTGTGGCGGGGAGCTCTCCCTCCTGCCTTTGGCGGTAGCGGGGGGTAGGAGAGGGGGGAGGATAGGGGCTGGAGGCCGAGGGAGTGTAAGATAAGCAAAGCAGCTGCAAGCAATGGGGAAAGCTTGGACAGACTCCAGCAGTTCATCCCAACGCACATTCTCAGCTCGGTTTGGAGAGTCTTAAGTAATGGTGATGGGTTTCCGCGTGTGTCAGACGTCCAGCTGACCCCCAACACCCCCAAAAAAAAATGTTAGCCTCTGTTTCACAGGGTCGGGGATATTTTCAAGCGAGATGTTCCACCTTAAGAAAGCAAATCACCCGTTAATGCCAAGTGGGTGACTCCTTTGTCCAGATCTCAGCCTCCAGATAAATGGTCCTTTGCCGTGAGAGCAAATTGGATGTTGACAACGGTTGACAATAATTATTGCAAAGCACTTTGAGACACTATAGGTGCTGTATCTAACAATAGTACTCCTTGCATTTGATATCGTGCCTTATCACGTCTTCGAGACGTCTCAATGTGCTTCATAGGATGCACTGTAAAGTGGAGTAACTGTGTATTTTGTGGGCGAAATGCGGCAGCCAATTGCGCACAGCAGCGTCCCCACAAACAGCCGTGGATTGAGTGACCATTTTATTGAGTGATTGGAGGGATTATTAGCCCTGGAGAGCGATCTGCCAATCAACTAACAACTGGATTCCTACTTACTGCTGGGTCAACAGACAGGTGCGTGTGTGTGTAGTAAGGAATTTCGCCCCCACAATAATAATGCAAGGGATTATTATATTCATTTCCCTGATCTTTGCTTATGAGAGAACTCATAAGTTTGTGGGAATATTGCCGGCATACACCAGCTGCTGGGTTTGTCTCCATAACCAGGATCTATTCATTTCTAATTAATCTCTCTGCAAAGCGCTTTGAGGCATTTCTTGTGTGCGAAAGGCGCTGTATAGATGCAAGCTGCAATATAGATGGTGCGTTTCGCACACAAAATACACAGTCAAGCGCTTTGAGATGTCTCGAAGACGTGATAAGGCACAATATCAAATGCAAGTATTATTCTTCTTATTAAGGGCCTTATTCCCCGACATCTCAAGGACGGTTTCACTCTCACAGGCGTGCGGTGTACGTGGATTGTGGCAGTGTTTGCGCAGACCAGTGTGTTTCCGCATGATTGTGTTTTATTGAGTGTATTGGATGTGAAGGATGTGAATGTGTGTGTGCGTGCATGCATATATGTGCACACAGCAGGTTTACAGTAGGGGTGCGTGCGTATGTTTGTGCGTGGTGCACACATGCATGTAGGGGTGTGTGTGTGTGTGTGGGGTGGGGGGGCATGGGTGGAATGCATGTGTATGATTTGAGTATGTGTGTGCATACACGCATGTATAGGGTAGGGGTGTGTGTGTCTCCCGGAGGGTTTGAGGGAGTGACATAACAGACATGTAGCCACAGGAATGCTCCTGCTCAAACAGACAAGACCCCTGCTCTCTCCGACTGCACTCTCCCAACGACCTTTTTTTTAACAAAACATATCTCCCGGAAAATATACAGTCACTACGCATTACATTATATTCTGTGAAGAGCTTTAAGATGTCTCGAAGATGTGATAAAGCGCCATATCAAATGCAAGGATTATTATTATTAATATTATATTAGCACCGAGAGATTTACAAACCAGCTCCATTTTATCGGGAGGGTTTCAAAATGTCAACCGTTGTTCCACAAGGGACGGAGGATGGTCATCGATACGATTCCGGTGTTCTGAGTCGAAGGCTTACCACTTTTCCATGGCTGCTTTGAGCTGGTCGCAGGCTGTTTCCAATGGTGCCTCGCCATCTTTCTCCCCGGTCTGTACGGTGCTCTGATCTTTGCTGTCTGACATGTTGCGGGTTGTCTCTCCGAATGGCTGGCTGGCTGTTTAGCTCCCCCCACCCTCTCCCCACACACCCCCCCCTCCTCTCCCCACACACCCCTCCCCGCCGCCGCCGCCTGCCTGCCTCGTCCCGCAAAGCTGAAGGGCGGAAGATAATCTTTTGGTCAAATGATGCCTTAAAGGGCGGAGGTCGACTATTGGGCAGGAGAGATAGTACGACAGACAGACTAGGCTGCAACGAGGCTGTATTTAACTTGCTGCGTTTTCGTACTGAAGGTGCAACAGAGCAAAAACATCTAACCTTCCGAGCACAGAGCCCAACTGCTCCACCAAAATGTTTCTGACAAGACAGCAGTGGGAGAGAGCAGGTTAACTCTTTGCGGTTCTATCAGTGGGATCTAACGAGTTAACCACTCGTTAGCATCCAGTTGGCTTGGCAGGGCTACCCTTTAGGCGCTCCTGTTCAGCAACTGCATGTTGTTGTTGTTGTTGTTGTTGCTCAGGGCGAAACCTTAGGCAAGTTTCCTTGCTCCGCACACGCGCCTCTGTTCACCCAACAGTAAGTAGGAACCTGGTTGATAGTCGATTGGTGGATTGCTTTCCCTTCCAAAACAAATTTAAGAAATAATAATTTGGTCACTCAATCCACGACTGTTTGTGCGCGATTGGCTGCCGCGTTTCGCCCACAAAATACACAGTCACTACACTTTACACTCCTCGCATTTGATATCGCGCCTTATCACGTCTTCGAGACGTCTCAAAGCGCTTCACGGGATACACCGCAGCGAATTGACTGTATATTTTGTGGGCGAAACGCGAGCTGGTACGTTGGACCCATCACAACACATGGCATTTACACGGCGCCTTTCACGGCGGGAGGACGTCCCAAGATGCTGGACGGTCAGGGATTTGCACCCGAGGTGGGGGTTGGGATCGGGAGGGGCGGAGGGCAGGGATGGAGGGTGGGTGGGGTGGGGTGGGGGGGGGGTCGGAGGGTGACCAAAGATGCGGTCGTTCGAAGAGGAGGAGGCGAGGGAGGGGTGAAGCGGAGGGGCTGTGGGATGGAGTTCCAGCGAGGCGGGGGCCAGAAAGCCAGATTGCCGTTCGTCTCGGTTGCCCCTGCGGGTCCCGGGATGCTCTTGGTCGCCATGGCTTGTTCCCGTGGGCACCAACTTGCCTCGGTTGCCCCCTGGGTTTGGACGTGTGTCCCAATATGTTTGTAGCCCAAAGTCCACAGCTATTGACTTGGTATTTGTCAGGTCAGGGCTTCAAGGGATGCGGAGTAATTGCAGTGAGGTACAAGATCAGCCATGATCTGAATGGAACGGGCTCGAGGGGCTGAATGGCCTCCCCCCCCTCCCCCTGTTTTCTATCTTTCCTGCCAGACGCCAGCCCAAAAGTAGCCCAATGTGAAGCTTCGCCACACAAAACCGCCCAGTTGGGCGTGAAACCCGCCCAACCCGACCCAACCCGGCATCACATGGGCGTTGGTGGGGTCACGTGGAGGAAGGGCCGCTCGCGTGCGTCGGCGGTTGGGCCGTTTGTTGACACTGACCAATCAGCGCGGGAGCCAGAGCACGTGGCGATGGTTTGGGCGCGGGTTGACTCGGACCACGTGTGTGAGGGGGGGGGGCGGGAATTGACCAATCAGCGCGTCATGAGGCAGAGCACGTGACGAGGGGGCCGCTTGTTGACTCTGACCACGTGAGGGGGGGGATTGACCAATCAGCGCGGGCGGCCGGAGGCGGGAGGCCGAGCGCGCGGGTGAGGCGCGAAAAGATCAGTCACATGGGGAGTCTGCGGGCATGGCGACCGCTCCTGGTGTTCACCGGCCGCTCCCTCCTCCGGCCGCCGCCCTCCCTGCCCGGCATCGCCTGGGTCGGGCGGCGGGGCGAAGGGAGCGGCTGCCCCGCGCGACGGAGCCGCATCAAGAGCCTCTCGGCAGCCTGTGAGGAGGGCATCAACTCGCAGATCAACATGGAGCTGAACGCCAGGTATACCTACCTGTCCATGGTGAGTGTGTCACACCCGGTCACCGCCTCACACCCGGTCACCGCCTCACACCCGGTCACCGCCTCACACCCTCACACCCGGTCACCGCCTCACACCGGGTCACTCCCTCACACCTGGTCACCGCCTCACATCCGGTCACTCCCTCGTTCACACTCACACCCGGTCACTCCCTCACACCCGGTCACCGCCTCACACCTTCACACCCGGTCACTCCCTCACACCCGGTCACCGCCTCACACCCTCACACCCGGTCACTCCCTCACACCCGGTCACCGCCTCACACCCGGTCACCACCTCACACCCGGTCACCGCCTCACACCCCGGTCACCCCCTCACACCCCGGTCACCGCCTCACATCCGGTCACTCCCTCGTTCGCACTCACACCCGGTCACTCCCTCACATCCGGTCACTCCCTCGTTCGCACTCACACCCGGTCACTCCCTCACATCCGGTCACTCCCTCGTTCGCACTCACACCCGGTCACTCCCTCACATCCGGTCACTCCCTTGTTCACACTCACACCCGGTCACTCCCTCACACCCGGTCACCGCCTCACACCCGGTCACTCCCTCACATCCGCACCCTGATACCCTCAGCAGACCACCACCACCACCAACAAATGACATTTACACGGCGCCTTTCACGTCGGGAGGATGTCCCAGGGCGCCGGATTGTCAGGGATTTGGATCCGAGCTGGGGGTTGGGATTAGGAGGGGGGAGGTTAGGAGAGTGCCTGAAGGCGCGGTTGAAGAGGAGGGTCTTGAGTTGGGCCTTGAAAGAGGCGAGGGAACAGGCGAGACGGCCGGACTGTGGGATGGAGTTCCAGAGCATGGCGGCAGAGAGGCTGAAGGCCCGATCGCCCATGGTGGGGCGGGCAAGGCGGGGGACGTGAAGCAGGTCGGAGCTCGATGAGCGGAGGGAGCGGGCGGGTTGGTAGGGGTGAGGAGGTCACAGAGGTCATTACAACGTTTTGGCATTGATGAAGCTCATTTTCCGACCGCCGCCTTTCTCTCTTTTCAGTCGTATTACTTTGACCGAGACGACGTCGCTCTGAAAAACTTTTCAACGTACTACAAGAAGCAGGCAGACGAGGAGCACGAGCACGCAGAGAGGCTGGTGAACTACCTGAATCGGCGAGGGGGGCGCCTTGTGCTGAAGGACATTAAGGTCAGTAATGGGAAGCCCTACCTCCTTTCTACCCCGTACCCAATTGCTTGGTTTTTTTTCTTTGTTGTGTATGAACCTAGCTTCGTTGGTCAGAAGTTCAGCCTTTGGAACTCCATCCCACAATCCCTCCGCCTCCCTCTCTTGCCTCCTCCAAGATCCGTCTCAAGATCCTCCTCTTCGACCATACCTTTAGTCACCCTCCTATCCCTACCCTCCACCCCCTCCTGATCCCAACCACCAGCTCGGATGCGGATCCCTGACTGTCCAGCCCCTTTGATGTCATGTCCTCCTGACATGAAAAGCGCCGTGTAAATGTAATTTGTTGTTGTTGTCCACACTGATGTAATGTTAATCTCCGGGGATGTCAGAGATAGTGTTCTTGGATTGAGATTGTCCTTGAATTTTTTTTCTCCCCTTTTCTAATGGAATTGTATGTTTGCTTTAGAAACCGGGGGATGAGTGGGGCAATGGCCTGAACTCGATGGAGAAAGCTCTGCAGCTGGAGAAAGATGTGAACAAGAGTCTCCTGCAGCTGCATAAGCTAGCCTCTGAACAGAACGACCCCAGTGTAAGTGTGTGTTTGAATCCAAAACATCCTCCCCACCTCTCTCTTTCTCTCTCTCTGTCTATCTTCCTGGGTGTCATGCAGTGAAGGGTTCTCATTTACAAACTCCTGGACATCTAAGTAAAGTGTCAGCTCAGACTTTTAGGTTTGTCAGTGAATTGAAGGGGGTGATGGGGAGAAACAACACCATTGCTGACTTCTGAAGATTTTATAACAGTCAGGGATCGAGACCCAAGCGTGGGGGGGGGCAGGGTTGGGATGAGGGAGGGCAGAGAGGGTAGGAGGGCGGCTGAAGGCATAATCGCAAAGGAGGGCCTTGAAGCGGGCAACGGAAGGAGCAAGGCGAAGGGATTGTCGGATGGAATTCTACAGGTTAGGGCCAGAGAGGCTGAAAGCCCAGACTCCCATGGTTGGGCGGGAGACATGGAGCTGGCCGGAGGCTGCTGAATGGAGGGAGGGGATAGATTGATAGGGGCTTAGCAGGTCAGAGAGGGGCAAAGGCCGTGGAGGGCCTTGAAAGTGAGGACGAGGATTTTGAATTCTATCCTCTGAGGGATGGGGAGCATTTATATAGCGTCCCTCTCCCGCCTTTGTTAGAGCCTACTGTTTCTATTTAACATTACACCGGGTGCCTCGTTGATGGAATTTGGTGTCTCAAATGATGTCCATGCTAATAATAATAATAATGGTTGAATTTGATATAGCACCTTAACACGGCATTGAGACACCTCAAAGCGCTTCATAGAGTAAAGTGTAGTGACTGTGTGTTTTGTGTTCTTTCAGTTGTGCGGATTCCTGGAGTCCTACTACCTGGAGGAACAAATTGAAGCCATCAAGAAATTCGGAAACCACATCACCAACTTGATGCGGCTGGGAGCCTCTGACAGTGGCCTGGGAGAGTACCTGTTCGACAAGCACACCCTGGGGCAAGAGGAGAAGTGAGGCTCGTGGCTGAGTGTGCAAATATTCCACCTGGATATGTGTGTCTCGTGCTCTTAGTTGCATGCGCCAGCCCATCTGGCTTTTAGCTACATCACTGAATGGGGGAAACGGCACACGGCAGAATAATTCAGAAGTAAAGCCAAGTGGAATTGAAAAGGATGCCATTTTGCTGTGAGTTCAAAGGCTAATCTACCTCTCCCATCCTCTTTCAACTACATTGACCAATAACGCACAAATGTGGCTGAAAAGACCAGATAAGAGTAAATCTCTTGACTAACCTCTGGGCTCAGTGTACAGTGCAGAAGCCAGGCTTTAAACCAGCTCCCAAATAAAAGTTGTTTCATCTTTACCTTTACCTTTGCCTCTGACTTATTATGTGATCCACAACAAAGGATCAGAGTCTTATCTAACTGGGCAAGGGAGCGATGCAGAAAGAACTGGAGTTCCTTTGAGAACTCCACGGCTCCTGAAATCTCACCTCCATCTTAGAATAATAATAATAATTGTTGCATTTGATACAGCGCCTTATGTCATCAAGACGTCTCAAAGCGCTTCACAGTCGTATTTTGTGGGCGAAATGCACAGTCACTACATTGAGTGACGCAAATTATAATTTTTTTTGAAAGGATTACTGCTCCCGGAAAAGAGATCAGTCAATTGGGCTCATACTTAGTGCTAGGTAGAGGCGTGTGGAGCAAGGAAACTTGCCTAACATTTTGTCCTGCCAGGGAATCAAACCCAGGTCCTCCCCCTTGCGAGGCAAGCGTGCTAACCACTTCACTACAGGACTCCCCGATTCTCAGAATTATAGACTATTACAGCACTGAATTGGCCCATCAAGTCAGTGTTGAAATGCGTCTCTTTGTGAGTTGCCTAACCATTTATTCCTCTATTGTAGTATAGAAACATAACTGTTTAATCTGTGGGATGTCTCTAACCATTGGGGGGCAGCATAGCTGTCGTCTTGTGCCCTATCTTTACACTGCATTCAGGATGGACCTCAGCACAGCTGTGTAATTTCCTGACCAATTCCTCTTATTCACATCTTGCCTCCCAGGGTCCCAACAACTCATTCCTCACAGCACAAAGTCACTCCTGTTCGGTTGCAGCTCTGAATCCTATTGTCTCGAGCAGCTTTTATCTCACAATCTGCTCCCTATCTTCAGGTTTTCAGCCATTGAACCACTACTCTCCTCCTTAAAACCCTCTGTTTCGCGCCCTCACCACTTAGTTTCAAAACTCCACTAAAAGCTTTGGCTGCTAAAATAGAAACAGGAGGAGGCCATTCAGCCCCTCAAGCCTGTTTTGTCATACTGTAAGATCATGGTTGTTCTGTACCTCAAGTCCAATTACCTGCCCATTCCCTGTATCGCTTAATGCTTAATATTGTCACTTTGCTCCTTTCCTCTTTTCACTTTGTTTGGTGGTTCACACGGCCCTTGTAAAGCATATTGAGACATTATGCACAAGTTATGTGAATAAGTTTGAATTCTTGTTAACTTTTACGCTCCAGTTCTTTTGAGGGGGTTAAGGGTACAACTATCGGGAAGAGATGGGAGTTTCTCCCAGTGCCGTGGCTAACAAATCCACTGAATTGGCAATTCGACTCATGTGGGACCTTGCAACACACAAAATGGCTGCCACAAAAAGGCACTACACATAATAATAATAATCCTTGCATTTGATACAGCGCCTTATTACGTCTTCGGGACGTCTCAAAACACTTCACAGGATACACTGTAAAGTGAATTGAGTACATTGGGCAATTACGTAACACCGATTACAGTAAAACTCGTGATAAGTGTGGTAAACATGGAAGTTTGTTGCTCGTTTGTTGCTCACAGTCCAGGGTCAGTGACCTGTCTAGTTCAATTTTAAATGTTATTCTCTTAGGCTGGTCAGCAGATTTGGGAGGGGGTGGAGATGGGTGGGGGGGCAGGAGGGATGTCTGACCAGTTGCACAAGTAAAGAACTCAAGCACTGTTGCACTGAAACACAAACATAGCAGGAATAAAGCTACTTGGTTAACAAAGCTTTGTTACTGAAGCAACCTTGGGCACGGAGACAAATTGTGGAGATGGAGACGTCGTTGACGCCCTTATCAGCGCCTTATCACATTTTCGAGACATCTCAAAGCGCTTCACGGAATATACTGTAAAGTGAATTGACTGTATATTTTGTAGATGAAACGCGGCAGCCAACTGTGCACAGCAGCGTCCCCACAAACAGTGGTGGATTGAACTGACCAAATTATTTTTTTTTGAAGGAATTATTACTCCCAGAAAAACGAACTGCAAATCGCCTAACAACCGGGTTCCTACTTACTGACAGAGGAGTAAGGAAACTTGCCTAAGATTTCACCCTGCCCGGGAATTAAACTGAGTTCTCTCGCTTGCGAGGCGAGTGCTCTAACCACTGAGCTACAGGACAGGAAATGGTTGTGTTGCTTTGGCGGTGAGTGGTTTTATAGGCCGAATGGCCATTTCTTGTTCCAGGTCTTCTCCTTACTTCTGGCTGAAAACCTGGCTTTCGGAGTGAATGTCGGACTCAGCACTACGGAGAATATGGGATAGGATAAGATCCAGGTAAGAGAATTCCTACAAACCTGTTTATTAAGTAAAAGGATAAATATAGACAAGAGAATTTCTTCCTGTCGGGCTGGGCTGGATTCAGCTCTGGGGACAATAGTTCTCAAGCTCCACCCAGCCCTATAACACCATTTTGTTCCAGAATTTATGATTATGCAGATTTTTGGGACGTGAAGCAACTTTGGGCACGGAGACAAATCGTGGAGATGGCGATGTCCTTGAGCGCTTCACAGAATACACTGTAGAATACACTGTAGAGTGAATTGACTATGTATTTGTGGGCGAAACGCGGCAGCCAATTGCACACAGCAGCGTTCCACGAACGGTCGTGGATTGAGTGACCAGATTATTATTGTTTCGATGGGATTATTACCTTACAAAAGGGATTTGGTTTTGCCCAAAAAACAACAAAATGGTCTTCGAGGCTAGGACCAGGTGGTATTCAGGGCTGGAACGTTGTGTCCCAGTGGCGGCTTTGTGTCTGTGTTTTGGTGAAGCGAGATTGCAGGAACGAAGTAATATTTGTCTTTGACAAAGAAATCCAGCGTTCAAGGTTTAACGGTTTAAATGTGACCGTATTCCGAGCTGCCTCTGTGTCTGACGAGTGTGTGTTTGAAGTCAGCAGGTTCCTGTGCGTTGCTGATAGGAATCTTATTTACCCAGCAGTTTGACGTTAATTCATTGACTCAGGAGCCAAAGGGTCGCTGTCTTGAACTTTATTTGTATTTCTCGTTTACAAAGAGATTGAGCTGCTACTCAGGCATGAGCCATTACACCCCCCCCCCCCCCAACAGACAGCCGAAAGATGCTGTGCGTTATTATATTATGTAATAATAATCCTTGATCAAGTCTTCGAGTCTTTCAAAGCGCTTCACTGTGAAGTGAATTGACTGTGTGTTTTGTGGGATGAGTTGCGCAAACGTTCGCAGACCAAGTGGCCAAATTAATTTTTGTTTGTGTGTGTTAAAGGAATTATTATCCCCCCCACCCCCAGAAAAGTGATCCGTGCTGAATTAATTTGTGCTGAACAGTAGAGGCAAAGCAACAAAAAAAAGAGCTTTCTGTTTTGGATGCTAGATAGCATGGCTGCTAGATAACACTAACACAGCTACACACCAGGGTGCGTGTTAGTGGCTTTCCCCAGCCCTTGCTTTTAGCCGCTTTCGTTCAGGGTGAGCTTGTCAAAGAGGTACTCGCCCATGCCGTTTGAAGGCACCCCAAGGCGGATCAAGTTACTGATGTGGTCTCCCAGCTTCTTAATGGCTTCAACCTGCTCGTCCAAGTAGTGAGTCTCCAGGAAGTTGCACAGCTGAAGTAGAAAATTACAGTGAGCTCACTTGCCAGCCCAGAGTGTTGAACCACCCTCCTCGCTCCCTCGTCTCCTTCGAGCCCCGGCTCAAGACCCTCCTCTTCGATCCCGCCTTCGGTCACCCCCCCCTACCCACCCCCACCCCTTCCCGCCCTCCACCCCCTTCTGTTGTTGTCTCCATCTCTCCGGCTGGCATTGAGACCATTTAACGGAGAAAGAAAGGGAGTAATACTCACTTGGGGATCGTTGTGGGTGGAGGCCAGATTGTGCAGGTCCAGCAGGGACTGGTTGACACTCTTCTCCAGATTCAGAGCAAACTGCATCGCCTCGAGACCGTTCCCCCATATGTTCTGATCCGCTTTCTGTGACACAATCGGGCAATGGTCGGTCGGTGAAAAACGTCAGCTCCAGGTCTTAATAATAACTCTTGCGTTTGATATTGCGCCTTATCACGTCCTCGAGACGTCTCAAAGTACTTCGCAAGATATACTGTTAATGTGGATTGACTGTATAATTTGTGGGAGAAATGTGGCAGCCAATTGTGTACAGCAGTCGTGGATTGAGTGCCCAAATTATTATTTTTTTTCGAAGGGATTATTATTAGAATAATAATTCCTATGTTAGGGTAGTGACCGGGTCTGGGTGTTGGTAGTCCCTCCGTCTCGCCCCCTCCCTCGTCTCCTTGAAGGCCCTTCTCAAGACCCTCCTCTTCGACCAGTCACCCTCCTCCCCCACCCCCCACCCTCCTGTTCCCAACCCCCAGCTCGGGTCCAAATCCCTGACTGTCCAGTCCAGCGCCTTGGGACGTCCTCCCAACGTGAAAGGCGCCGTGTAAATGTAATGGTGGTGGCCGTGGTTGGCACTCACCTTGATGTCCAGCAGGTTTATGCGGCCTCCTCGCTGGTTCTGGTACTTGAGGAGCCTCTCTGCATGCTCTTGCTCCTCATGAGACTGCTCCTTGAAGAACTTGGCAAAGTTCTTCAGAGCCACGTCGTCACGGTCAAAGTAGTACGACTGCCAGAGAGAGAGAGAGAGTGAGGTTGGGGAGAAGAGAGACCTGAGTGAGACCAGCTCTGTTACAAAATCAAATCAAGTTTCTTTCCGTCTCCTCCGTGCAACAGTTCAGTTATTCCCACCACCACCACCAACAACTTGGATTTATATAGTGCCCTGCACGCCGGACGGCTTCTCAGAGAGCTTCACAGTAATGGATTCCGGGGTCGAGCCCAGGGGAGGGGGAGGGGAAGGTGACCAAAGGCGCGGTCGAAAAAAAAAGGTCTTCAGCAGAGACCTGAAAGTAGAAAGGGAGGAAGCGAAGGGAATGAGGGAGGAAGTTGCAGATCCTCGGAGCGTAGTGGGTGACGGTGGAGCGGAGGACTCGGGAGACACCACCCCTCAGTAATAACAATGGCAATAGAAAGGGGAGGACAAGAGAATTTTAACTGTGTGCTATGCTATTATCGTGCAGTCCCGTAGCTCAGTGGTTAGAGCCCTCGCCCCGCAAGCGAGAGACCCGGGTTCGATTCCCCGGCAGGGCAAAACCTTGGGCAAGTTTCCTTACTCCACACGCTGCTGTTTACCCAGCAGTTAGTAGGATCGCTGTTCCGGGGATGATAATCCTGTCCAAAAATGTTTTAAAATTATTATAATAATAATAATTTGGTCACTCAAACCACGACTGTTTGTGGGACGCTGCTGTGCGCAGTTGGCTGCCGTTGCCATAAAATATATATCAACTCCCTTTACAGTATATTCTGTGACGCACCTTGCGATGTCTCGAAGACGCGATAAGGGGCTGTATCAAATGCCTCCTGTTGCTATTCTCTCTCCAAGGGGAGTTACGCAGCCTTACTGTTGTACTCTTTACCTCCCTGACTCTCCCCCCACCCCCCCCCACTATGCCTCTGCCATCGACTGAGGCCCAGGGCAGACTCAGAGGGGCACTGCAGTGGCCTTGCAAGGCACATTGTGCACTCCGTACTTCGCTCACGAGAGCACAGATAAACAACCCTAAGGCAGGAGCCGCTGTCGGCGTAAGCCATTCACAGTAGGTTTGGGGGTCAGGTTAACACCGTGTTCTCTCAGTTGAAAACACAAAACGCCAGTTTCTAGGTCAACTTGTTCGTCACAAGATTCCCTGTAACTCAGTGGTTAGACCACTCACCTCACAAACGAGAGACTTGGGTTCGATTCCCGGCAGGGCTAAATGTTAGGCAAGTTTCCTTACTTCACACAGGAAGTAGGAAGCCAGCTGTTAGTCGGTTGCGGTGATAATTGCTTCAAAAAAATAATAATAGTAATAAATGGGTCACTTCAAATCCACGACTGTTTGCGGGACGCTGCCGTGCGCAATTGGCTGCCGCGTTTCGCCCACAAACATAGTCAATTCACTCCATGAAGCGCTTTGAGATGTCTGGAAGACGTGATAAGGCGCTGTATCAAATGCAAGGATAATTATTATTATTAAGACCAGAATAAGAGTTTAGCGAGCATCTCACCATGGAGAGGTAGGTGTAAGAGGCGTACAGCTCCATGTTGACCTGCCGATTGATGGCGGCCTCGCATTCCTGGTGGTAATTCTGACGCACTTGGGAGGTCATGTCTGATCTGCTTTGCAGTCGCACAAGAGAGCAATAAAGAGTAGGAAGGAAGACAGCGAGGGGTAAATTCTCCGAGCAGTTTGAGCGCTATTCCGTTCAAACACTGTTGAAGCAAGAACGGCCTAAAATATTGAGCTGTCTATTCTAAACTGGTATTTATAGCTGCTCGGAGCCAGTGCATGCCCCTCCCTCCTCTCTCTCCCCACCCCGCCACCCCTTTCCCTCCCCATCGTGACTCAGCACAATGCTACTGTCTGCTCGTCCACCCCCCCCCCTCCCTCGGTTAATGACAACATGGGCAAGGGTCAAGGTGCAGTGGACTCATTGTCCCGTGTCTGGATCAAGGACTCAAACGGGTGAGGAAAGGGAGACGGATAGAAATAAAACGCAGTGATGTGATGTCAAAAGCACCGCTGATTTGTTTTTGTGTGGCTCAAAGGCCTGAGATTCTGTTCGTAAAAATAATAATGCATCATAATAATCCTTGCATTTGATACAGAGCCTCATTCACGTCTTCGGGACGTCTCAAAGCGCTTCACAGCCTGCACTGTAAAGTGAATTGGCTGTAAGCTTTGTAGCCAGAAATGCAGCAGCGACACAGTCTAGTTCCCCCTCCTACCCTCTCCGACTTCCTAACCCCGTATCAGTCTGTCAGCTTCCCCGCACTTCCCGCCCTAGCATTGGCGGTCGGGCATTCAGCCTCTCTGCCCCCACACTATGGAACTCTATCCCACGATCCCTCCGCCTCACTCCCTCTCTTGCCTGCTTCAATTCCAGTCTAAAGACCATCCTCTTCGACCGTGGTTTCGGCCACACTCCCAACCCCGATCTCCCCTGCCCTCCCTCCTGACCCCAACTCCCAGCTCGGGTCCAAAAACCCCTGGCTGTCCAGCGCCTTGGGACGTCCTCCCGATATGAAAGGCGTCATATAAATGTAATTTTATTGTTGTTGTTGATACGTGGCTGTTACCGACATTGATCAGCTTGCCTGTGACTGCCTTACAGTGCGCTCCAATTAGTCGGATATTTTATTCGAGTCACATTGAACGCTGATAAATAACTAACCAGTTTGTGACGAGAGGTTAGTTTTGGCTCCAAATTGTGCCTGGATCAGCTGAGTAACAAAGGTTACGACAATCACCTTGTTTGTGTTACTGAGGTCAAACGGCTTTAGTGTGAGCATTTCTCAATTGCCAGCGCTCTCGGAAGATGCTACAGGATGTTTTTATAATAGTGATTTAAACCCCGGGGTCCAGGAACGGTGTGGAGTCCTGTAGCTCAATGGTTAGAGCACTCGGTCGCAAGCGGGCGTTCAATCTCTCTGCCCCCACACTATGGAACACTATTCGCCCTGTCATCTACCGGCAGGTTTCCCTACTCCACACGCCTCTGTTACCCAGCAGTAAGTAGGAACCTGGTTGTTGGCCGATTGGCGGATCGCTTTTCCGATGGTCATAATTCCTTCAAAGAAAGCAATAATAAATTGGGTCACTCAATCCACGACTGTTTGTGGGGAAGCTGCTGTGCGCGATTGGCTGCCACATTTTGCTCACAAAATACAGTCAATTCACTTTGCAGTATATTCTGTGAAGCGCTTTGAGACGTCTCAAAGCCGTTATCTGGCGCTATATCAAATGCAAGGATTATTATTACTATTATCTTCTCGCTCTCTCTTCCAGTGTTTGGCTGTCCATTGTTTTTCTTCCCTGTCTGGTATCTCTTAAGCACTCTGGGACAATATCAGGTGAATTAACGCTCAACTGAAAAGGTAGAGAGGGCCTCAGTTTAATGGCTCATCAGAAGGATGGCCTCTCTGAATCGGCTCCGGCCTTCTGCATGTCCCTCGTGCCGCCTGTTCCACCATTGATGGCCGCGCTTCAGCTACTACGCCCTGAAACTCTGTAGCACTCTTCCCCTATCCCTATGCCTTGCCCCTTCCTTCCCCATCTTCAAGTCGCGCCTTAAGACATTCCTATTCGTACGGTCACCTCCTCCTCTGTGGCTCTGGTCAAGCACTCTGGGATGTTACACTGCTGTGTGAACACGAGTTGTTGTTGTTGACACCTTACTGAATAAAATGCCCTTTAATATTTGAGCTGTTGAACTGGACCACGTTCCAAAGGTGAGAAGTTGCATCGATTAAATCACAAGGTCTTTATTGCTTGTACTGTGTGTGACAGCACTTTCCAATCTGGCAGTTGACTGTGTGGTTGTTTTATTACAGGACTTCACTCACATTCAACAACAACAACAACTTGCATTTACATAGCACTGTTCACGTGGGGTAGCGTCCCAGGGCGCTTTTACTCCAGCAGGTTCACAAATGACTGTTTGTGGGGACCCTGCTGTGCGCAATTGACTACCGCCTTTCGCCCACAAAACACACAGTCACTGCACTTTACAGTATGTCCTGTGAAGCGCTTGGAGGTGTCTCGAAGACGTGATAAGGCGCTGTATCAAATACAAGGGTTATTATTATTACCCTGTATCTTATAAGATAAGTCTTATTTTTCCAGCCCCTGCTTTGCCTGTCTCTTCTACTCAGAGTGTTTGTTTCCTAGACTAGGCCCCTGGCAACGTGTGCAGAGCTGCTTCATGTTACACAGAGATCAGAGGTTGGGATGGAAAACATCTCTTATCAACCCGAGCTCCACTTTGTCCCCACGATACAGCATTTAACACTTGGGGAGTGAGGAGCTCCTGCAGATGAAGCCTTCTAGTGGTGGCACTGGGTTCTTACAGAGTAAGAATGATGATAATAATCCTTGTGTTTGACACAGCGCTTGATCACATCGTCGAGACGTCTCAAAGCACTTCACAGGATACACTGTAAAGTAAAGTGAATAGCCTGTGTATTGTGTGCCAATTGCGCACAGGTGGGCTCCCTATCCAGTACCTCATATGATTGCGTCAAAAAAAGTTATTCATAAAAAAGATGAATTCTAAGTGGCGCTCCCCACTTTTCCTTGCAATGCTGTGAGCGGTGCTGCATTACCAAAGGTGGCAACCTTCAGGTGGTATGTTAAACCAAGTTCCTGCGGGTGATAAAGCTCCACTGACATTGGTGAATATATAGGAGTTTCTCCCTGTGTCCTGGCCAGCAATCCCCCACGTAAGGATACTTACTGTGTGCAGACAGCTTGCCTACAAAAACAGTCACTACGCTTGCTAGTAATTTCTATAAAGACCGTTCAATGCTTGGCTCAGTGGTAGCGCTCCCCCCACCCTCTCGCTTTCATTTCTGAGCGTGTGGGTTCAAGCTCCAGGACTTGGAATCACACAGTCTAAGCTGATGCTCCAGTGCAGCGCTGGAGGGGGCGCGTTGTCAGAGATGCCGTCCTTCGGATGAGACGTTAAACCTCACACCCAATCTGCCCGTTCAGGTGGATGTTAAAGATCTCCCGCTGTTGGGAAAGAGAAGGGAGTTTCTCTCTCCCGGTATCCTGGCCGACAATCGGTCGGTCACTCAACGACATGGCTGTTTGTGGGGGGACATTGCAATGAGAAATTGGCTGCCGCATTTCGCCCACAAAATACAGTCACTGAACTTTCCGATGTATTCGTGAAAAGCTTTGAGACGAAGGAATGAAATGAAGAGGTGCTGTGTCAAGCGCAAGGATTGTTTGCATTATTATGTAGAGAGTTTTATAAAGATGCATGATCTTCTTCCTATCTTTTCGTGGCTTGCGTGCATCAGTGTTGGGCAGCGCCCTGCCATCACAGAGTATCTGCCCAGCCCACACCTCCCAGGGGGCTACTGATAACAAACCGTTAGAACGTCTGCTTGTCTCTCGCCATTTTCGTTCGCGGTTTTTGTTAAAGCGAATGTAAGGGAAGCTCTGAGGGTCCTTGGGCTCACTTACTGACCGCCCCCCTCCCACCCAGCCCTCCCGAGGTGCTGTGTTGTCGAGACGTCTCAAAGTCTGGTAGAACAGATGATCCTCACGGGGTGTGTGTGTTAAAATTTTTCCTGCCCCAAGATTATGACAGAAGTACAACAAATTAAACCTTCAGCCCATTTGATTTCATCCCTCTCCCAGAATATAGCTTTAATTACAGCATTAATCATTGCAGCACCGACTGGGCAGACAGTGTAGAGGGAGCATTACTCCGTCTCTAAGATTTCCTAAGTGTTGTCCTGTTGCTCAGTGGTTAGAGCCCTCGCCTCGCAAGCGAGAGGACCTGGGTTCGATTCCCAGGGGTCAGGGAAAAACGTTGGGCAAGTTTCCTTACTCCAACACGTCTCTGTTTACCAGCAGTATGTAGAAACAAGGTTGTTAGTCGATTGTCGGATCGCTTTTCCGGGTTAATAATGCCTTCAAAATAATAAATTAGTCACTTCAATCCCCGACTGTTTGTGGGGACGCCGCTGTGCGCAATTGGCTGTCGCGTTTCGCCCACAAAATATACAGTCAATTCACTTTACAGTCTATTCCGTGAAGCGCTTTGAGACATTTTGAAACGTGATAAGGCGCTGTATCAAATGCAAGGATTATTATTATTACCCTGTGGGTGGGTGGGTGGCTTGTCTGCCTTGTGTGACAAACTGACAGTCTCAGAGCTCGGCCCCTCCTGCAGGCACTCCCCAGAGGGTAGAAGACAGTTAGAGAGAGTTCTGTCGATCTCTCCTGCCGACAATGGAGTCTCGGATCAGACAGAACTACTGCCCGGACTGTGAGAGAGCAATCAATCGGCTCATAAACCAGGAGTATTACACGTCCTACGTGTACCTGGCTATGGTGAGTGACCTCTCCAGCACTTAGCTAACGTTACTGCACCTCCCTGCCCTCCACCCCTCCTAATCCCAACCCCCAGCTCGAGTCCAAATTGTTGGCAGACCAGCATCTTGGGACGTCCTCCCGATGTGAAAGGCGCCGTGTAAATGTAATGCATTGAGCTTTACTGTCTCTCTGACCCTGACCTGGGAGTGTGGACATTCAGTGTAGAGGGAGCTTTACTGTGTCTGACCCTGACCTGGGAGTGTGGACACACAGTGTAGACGGAGCTTTACTGTGTCTGACCCTGACCTGGGAGTGTGGACGCACAGTGTAGAGGGAGCTTTACTGTGTCTCTACCCCTGACCTGGGAGTGTGGACGCACAGTGTAGAGGGAGCTTTACTGTGTCTCTACCCCTGACCTGGGAGTGTGGACACACAGTGTAGAGGGAGCTTTACTGTCTCTAATGATTACTTCTCATTCCAGTCATTCTTCTTTGAACGTGATGATGTAGCACTGAAACATTTTGCGAGGTTTTTCCACGGGATGTCGGAAGCTGAACGGAGAGCCGCCGAGGAGCTTATCGACTATCAGAAGAGGCGCGGGGGGAGAATGTACCTGCAGAGCGTTGAGGTATGTGCGTCATCTCATTAGTCCTGGAACTCAGTGGTTAGAACACTCGCCTCGCAAGCGAGAAACCTGTGTTCAATTCCCGGGCCGGGGCGAAACATTGGGCAAGTTTCCTTCCTCCCCACACACACGCGCCTCTGTTTACCCAGAAAGGAACCCGGTTGTTAGTCGATTGGCGGATCGCTTTTCCGGGGGTAATCACTAAAAAAAAAGAATAAATTGGCCACACAATCCGCGACTGTTTGTGGGGACGCTTCTGTGCGCAATTGGCTGCCGCGTTTCACCCACAAAGTATACAGTCACTGCACTTTACAGTACATCCTGTGAAGCGCTTTGAGACTTCTCGAAGACCTGATAAGGCCTGTATCATATGTGAGGATTATTGTTATTATTAACAGCCCTGCAAGGCCATGTTTTTCTCCCTCTCCCCCTCTGCCAACCGTGATATGATCTGAGCTGTTTTATTCACGCAGAAGCCAGCCCAGAGTGAGTGGCAGAATGGACTGGAGGCGTTGCAGTGTGCTCTGCAATTACAGAAATCCCTCAACCAGTCTCTCCAAGAACTACACCACCTCGCTGCCGACAGGAATGATCCTCAAGTATGTGGCCTCACTCTCTCTTGCTCTCTCTCTTTCACTCGCTCGCTCACTCACTCACTCCCACGCTCTCACTCACTCTCTCCCACGCTCCTTCACTCCCGCACTCTCTCTCACTCATTCTCTCACTCATTCTCACTCATTCACTCCTCACTCCCACACTCACTCTCTCTCATTCACTCTCTCACTCCTCACTTCCCACACTCCCTCACTCACCCACCCACTCAAGTTGTACCCTGTGTCGGATGATTGTGCTGAGCAGGAGACCGGATACAGTAATTCCTGAAGCGTTTACAGAACTTCCCACCTTGTTGTTTGCAGCTGTGTGACTTCCTGGCCTCGCGGTTCCTGAGCCACTGTGTGCAGACGGTGCAGATGCTGGGAGACTACAGCAGCAGCCTGGCATCGCTGGGCGCTGGGCAGAGCTTGGGCGTGGCCGAATACCTCTTTGACCAGCACACGCTGGTCTCTAGGTCATGAACGCCCGACTTGCCGGAGATTCTTCCTGGCACTCCCCGCCACCGAGCTCTCCCCGCAGCTCGGGGTGAGACTCCGCCACTGTCAGGCGCCCCGCGTGAAGAGCGCTGCGTAAAAGCAAGTAGTTGTCGGAGCCGAACAACAGCTTGCACTCACCTAGCGCCTTTTCCACAGGGCAGAGCCGCAGAACCCTCTGGGACGTTGTGGGAAGCCCTCTGTGCCTGGATTCTCCGTCAATAAATAGCTTCATGGCAAAGCACTCACTCTCCCAGACTCCTGTCTTATTTCTGATGATGATGATGACGGTAATAATAATTTGGCCGCTCAACCCACGACAGTTTGTGGGGACGTCGCTGTGCGCAATTGGCTGCCGCGTTTCGCCCACAAAATACACAGTCGCTACACTTTACAGCATGTCCTGTGAAGCACTTTGAGACATCTCGAAGACGTGAGAAGGCACTGGGTCAAAATGCAAGGATTATTATTAATAATAAAACCTGCCAGAGTTCCACCAGCAGCTCAGTCTCCAATCTAGTCCCTGATCTGGTGCTTGGTTCGTTCATTCCAAAGCAATTGGTGGGTTAGTTGTTATAATAATCGTTGCAGTTGATACGGAGCCTTATCACGTCGTCGAGACGTCTCAAAGCACTTCCCAGAACATACTGTAAAGTGATTTGACTGTACGTTTTGTGGGCGAAACGCGGCAGCCGATTGCGCCCACAAACATCCCCACAAACAGTCGTGGATTGAGCGACCTGATTTTTTTTTTATTGAGGGATTATTACCCCGGAAAGCGATACGCCAATCGAAGAGCAACTGGGTTCCTGCTTACTGCTGGGTAAACAGAGACGTGACCGTGGGGGGAGTAAAGAAACTTGCCTAAGGTTTCGCCCTGACCCCCCCCACCCCCCTCCGGGAATCAAACCCATGTCCTCTCGCTCGCAAGGCGACCGCTCTAACCACCGAGCTACAGGGACTTCCTTTTTTTAGCACGGAAGTAAAGGGATGAATAGAAAGCCTTTGTTGTGAGGGTGTGGAAAAAAAAGGAGGATGATTGGACCGAGGGGGAGGAGGATACAGTAATTTCTGGGGTGTTTACCGACCCTTCGCTGGCGTTTCATTCCTTAAAAGCCGTTCCCTTTCGATCTTTGTGTCAAAACACATTCCCGCCGAACGAAACCACCTGCGATACCGGGTGGCACCTTCGAAGAGGAACGAACACACGCTCCGGCAACTCATTGAGCCTCTTCTGCAATTTAAAATCAACGTAATGCAGAGAAATAGACTTCAATAACCTTTCGTGATTCCCTCGGATTTCTCTCAACCCTTCGTAAGCTTTCCCGGTTGATCCTGGGTACGGGCGCGGGTGGGGGTGACTTAATTTATTGTGAGATGCTCTGTGCGAAATTCTCTCGAGTTGGTTCTTTTATAAGCGTGTGTAACTGTGGCCTCCTGTTTGGCCCTCAACCCCTCCACTCCGCCATCGGTGGCCGTGCCTTCAGTCACTAAAGTCCCACCTAAAGATCTTTTTTGCTCGTGATTACGGTCACCTTCCTCTCCCCCCCCCCACCCCCCCTCTCGGCTCGGAGTCAGACTCCGCTACCGACAAGCGATCCAGGACGCTCCCCCAGCAGCACATAGGAACCCGGTTGTTAGTCAATTGGCGCATCGCTTTCCGGGGGTAATAATCCCTTCGATTGGGCAAAAAAAATGCGGTCCCTCAATCCACGGCTGTGGGGACGCTGCTGTGCACGATTGGCTGCCGCGTTTCGCCCACGAAACACGCTGCTGGCATTAGGAGCGTAATCCCGTGACGCTCGTGAAGAGGTGATAAGGCGCTGGATCAACCGCAGGGATCAAGCACAGTGCTGTAATTGTACCCAGCGCGTGATATTCAAACCTGAACACAAAAGGGCGGGGAGAGAAGTAATCCCAGTAGTTTTTTTCAGAGCGCCGGCACAGGTGTAGGGATGGGCCGACCGATCTGCGGGGATTAAATTCGACGAGAGTTAATTGCGCCAACGAACTCTGCGCCTGTGAGGGTTGGTGCCGTTTTGAGTCGACGTTCTCCCCCCGAGGAACAAGGCGGGCTGAGAAGGAGAAAGTAGGAGGGAAGGTGAGGGGTGTGTGCGTGTGTGTGGGGCGTTGGGTCGGAACAATTACAGAGAGACGTAACCCTGGTAACTCTACGATGTATTGCTTTATTGCCTCTAACTCTGTGTTCATTTGGAACTAGATTGAAGGGGAGGTCCTGTTTTTCCTGCTGCCGTCACCCTGACAGGAGAGTGACAGGGGAATCTGCCACAGGAAGAAGCTCACCTGCACTGAGGTTACACCACCTTCCAGGTGAGTTTAAGCCGCAATAGTTGGTCGGGCTGACTGTACGCAGGGTCTTACGTTGTCTGTCCTGCGAGTGACGGTGAGATGGAGGGAGCTTTGCTCTGCCTTGTGCTGTAACTGAGCTTGCGATTTAGGGGTGGGACAGCTCGTAGCGACGTCCTGTAAGAGACACCGCAAGGTCAGGACCTGATGTCAGGACTGAGTGAGTAGGGAGTCACCGCCTCGCTAGAAAATTGTCTACAAATAGTAGTCCCTTTTGCAAGGGGAGTTGTACACACCTGTAACCAGGATGAGACAGGTGTAAAGATTAGATGGTGCCTGTGGCTTACACAATGTAGGTGAAAGGCTTTTAAACCTGTTGCTACTTGGCCTGTGCTTGTCACTGCAATGAGGTAAGGTGAAAGGGTTAATCTCCGTCACTCTGTAGCCCTGTGTTTACCATTAGAGTCATGTCATGTCTGTCCTGGTGATGAGTAATAATCCTGGCATTTGATACAGCGCCTCATCACGTCTTCGAGGCGTCTCAAAGCGCTTCACAGGATACACTGTAAAGTGTAGTGACTGTGCATTTTGTGGGTGAAACGCGGCAGCCGATTGCGCACAGCAGCGTCCCCACAAACAGTCGCGGATTGAGTGACTATTGTTGTTTTTTGAAGGGATTATTACCCCCGGAAAAGCGATCTGACAATCGACCAGCAATCAGGTTCCTTACTTACAACTGCTAAGTAAACAGAGAAGTGTAGAGTAAGGAAACTTGCCCACGTTTCGTCCTACCCGGGAATAGACCCCAGGTCCTCTCGCTCGCGAGGCGAGGGCTCTAACCACTGAGCTACAGGACACTTTCAATCGGTGCAGAACTTGGGAAATCTCTTAAATGAGGTCCTAACCTCATCAGCGCTGCGGCCAAAATAAAACGAGTTCATCCCCAAATTGTGTCCGCCAACAAAATAAACAGTCAATTCATAGAAAGAGCAATGGGATATATAGCCCCTCGAGCCGGTTCTGCCATTCATGGGCTGATCTGTACCTCAAGTCCATTACTTGCCCTTGTCCCATATCCCTTAATACCCGGACCTAACAAACATCTTGGAAATGTGAATGGATCCACTCATAACCCACAGCCCTTTTGGGGGAGAAAGTTCCAGATTTCCGCGAGGACTACTATTAATAATAATAATAATAACAATAATACTCGCATTTGATACAACGCCTTATCACGTCTTCGAGACTTCTCAAAGCGCTTCACAGGATAGGCTGTAAAGTGAATTGACTGTGCACTTTGCGTGAGTGAAACGCGGCAGCCAATGTGGCAGCCTCCCACAAACAGCCGCGGATTAGAGTGACCAATTTATTAGTAGTAGTATTTTAATGGAAAGACAGCTCAAAGTTTCCCATTGATGGTTATTCAGCCTCAGCGTTTCCGATCTGTCTTTCGTGTTGCTGGGGTCGCGGCATTGTGTGTGCATCCGCGATCATGTTAGTTTTACTCTTCTGTAGGTTTTGGGTTCATGTGCACAGAGTAAAGTCCACTCCCAGCTGCCCGTAACGTACAGCAGTTTCTCTTCCTCTCGGCAGCACCTCAACGAAAGAGGGAAGGAATTTCTCACGGACAGATCGGAGATGAAAGCTTGGGTTAGGCGAGCGTCTTAGCCGAGAGGTCTTGGTGTGCGAGTGTCGTGCCTGAGATGGATCTGAGATTGGGGCTTCTCCAGCTCCTGGTCATTTTCCAGGCCTCCGCCCAGGTAAGAAGGGATTTTCCTCATTGCGTGGATCAGTTCGCTGCCTGTCCGGTGACCCTCAAATTATTTTTTTTCTTTTTATTTTACTACCTACCCACAAACCAAACTCTTCTCCACGGGAGGGTTTTGAACGTGTTAAATCAAACGGGACGTAAAGTTACGAGTGAGAATGGACCAAGTGTAAGAGCGAGAGTAAACCAATGTTTGAATAAGGACTGTGGGTGTGTGTGTTTCAGTGAGTACATTTTGTAGCTCGATGTTTGTTGGGTCAGGGGATCAAGGGATATGGGGCAAGGCCAGGCAATTGGGCTTGAGGTACAGATTAGCCGTGGTCTTATAGAATGGTGGAACAGGCTTGAGGGGCTGAATGACCTCCTCCTGTTACTGTGTGTGTTTCAGTGAGTACATGTGTTTGTGTGTGTGTGTGTATGTGTGCGTGTGTGTTTCAGAACATTGGGTACAGAGGAGCAGAGAGTGTTTCTGAAGGTGCTATGGCAGCCAATTCCACACAGCGGTGTCCCTCAAACAGTCACGGTGGAAGAAAAAAAGAGAAGAAGAAAAGAACTTTCATTAGGGGGGGTAATTTTTGGCAGGACTTGGAAGGGTGGGGTTGTGAGCTGGTGATTTAATCTCTCAGGTGACTGCAGGCAGCTCTGTGTGTGTATATATGTGTATGTGTATATGTGTGTGTGTATGTGTGTGTGTGTGTGTATATGTGTGTGTGTAGTCATGACATAGACTGCAGCACTCACTGAAAGAGGATGTGGTGGTTCCCACCTGTTAACTCAATCATTCAGAAATTAGACAGAGGGAAGTGACTGATGTCTGAAGAGAAACAGTTTTGTGGCCCTATGTGTCTTGTCAGCCTTTCCTTCAGATTACGTGTGTGTGTGTGTGTGTGTGTGCACCTCCCCGCCCCCCCTGGACTGTGGTGTGTATCAGATGTGTGGAGCCCAGAAGCTCAGTGGTTAGAGCCCTCGCAAGCGAGAGGAGCTGGGTTTGATTCCAGGGTCAGGGCGAAATGTTGGACAAGTTTCCTTACTCCACACGCTCACACACACACACACATACACACGCGTCTCTGTTTACCAGCAGTAAGGAGGAACCCAGTGGTTAGTCGATTGTCGGATGTCTTTTCCGGGGGTAATAACCCCTTCAGAAGACTAAATTGGTAACTTCAATTCACCACTGTTTGTGGGGACGCCGCTGTGCGCAATTGGCTGCCGCGTTTCGCCCGCAAAATATACAGTCAATTCACTTTACAGTGTATCCTGTGAAGCGCTTTGAGACGTCTCAAAGACGTGATAAGATACTATATCAAATGCAAGGATTATTATTCTTATCATCTGGTTTCTTAAATGAGTCCAGTGACTTGGCCTCAAACTGTTCCCAGAAACTATTCTAGCTGTTAATTCCCCCTCTCACTAAATGACTTCCTGGTATTGAAACTGTTATCACATCCTCTGATTCCTGTCCCTCAATGTATCTGAGAATGTCTGGGTTTACTTTCCCAATCCCTATCAATCAGAAACTGACAGTTAACCTTATTCATCTTTCATTCCAAAGTCTACCTTTATTACTGAGTGAGTCATGAGTTATCAGCCCCACAAGCGGAAGCATGTTCTCCCCCCACCCAACTCTCCCACCTCCCCCCCCCACTCCCTCTCCCCACCAAAGCTCTCCTCCACCCCTGAGTATAATAATAATAATCCTTGCATTTGTTATAGTGCCTTATCACATCGTTGAGACGTGTCAAAGGGCGGAGGTGGGGGTGAGCTATTTGTCTCCTCAGTAATTTATTTTCCTTCCTCATTTCGCAGGAGAATGTCAATAATTGTTCTGGTAAGTCTCTCAGTTCCATTTAGGGGTACAGTACGGTCTAGAATAGGAGGGGAGGTGGGGGTGTTGGGGAGCATCATTTTGGCCGCACACTATTCCCCCCCCCGTGGGCCAGATGCGGAAGGTGAGAGGGTGGCCGAAGCCGTGGTCGAAGAACAAGGTCTTTAAACGGGACTTGAAGGAGGCAAGAGAGAAGGGGCGAGGCGGAGGGATTGCGGGATAGAGTTCCCGAGTGTTAGGGGGTGGGGAAGTGGGTGAAAGAAGGGTGAGGTGGGGAGTCACTGGCTGGGCAGGGGGGCAGTGAGGTGGGGGTGGGAGCGGAGGAAGGAAACACGGTAACCAGTTTCTGAGGCTTGTGGGAGGGAGGTGTCTCATCATTTTTTCCCCTTTTGCCCAATTCAGGTGTGACGGATATCAAAGTGGAGCCTGGAAGCACAACGCAACTGAAAATCACCTGGACAAACCCGACCACACCGTTTGTTTCAATTCGTTGGATTGTAGCTGATCAAGGAGAAAATATAACTGATCAAACCAATAAAGTGACGGTTTCTAACCTCGATCCTGGGCAACAATACGATGTCACAATCACAGTCTTGGCGCCGAACTGCTCGGAGAACGCCACATCTAAAGGAACCACAAGTGAGTGTTTGCTCTCGCACTAAATACACAGGAAATCTTCTGAAACAGCGGGAGATGTGGTCCTCAGCTACCGATCTCTTCCAGTTTCTTCCCCCCCCCACCCCTCCCCCTCTTTCCTGGACTCGTTCTCTACGCTCAGGGCTTGGTCTGTCATCCTCAGCTTCCCTCCCTCCCATCTCCCCTCGCACTCGCACAGCGACACCGGAGAACACAACCAGTGAATCACGTTGAATATAAGCCACAACCAGTAAGTGACCTCGTCACCTACTGTAGCTCAGGGGTTAGATAGAGCGCTCACATCACAAGGGAGAGAACCCGGGTTCGATTCCCGAGCGGGTCCAAGTGAAACCTTGAGCGAGTTTCCTTATGGCCCCCCCCCACACACACACACACATCTGTTTACAAATATACAGTCAATTCACTTTACAGTGTGTTCTGTGAAGCGCTTTGGGACGTCCTCCCGATGTGAAAAGCGCTATATCAAATGCAAGGATTATTATTATTATATTATTATTACCAGCAGTCAGTAGGAACCCGGTTGTTAGCCGATTGGCGGATCGCTTTCTGAGGGTAATAATCCCTTCAAAAAAAAAATAATTTGGTCACTCAATCCACGACTGCTGTGCGCAATTGGTTGCTGCGTTTCGCAGACAAAATATACAGTCAATTGACTTTACAGCACAAAGTGAATTGCTTTGAGACGTCTCGAAGACGTGATAAGGCGCTGTATCAAATGCGAGGATTATTATTACTATTAATATTATTCTTGTTGTAACTGTTCCACAGATCCTTCTCAGGTCACGAATGTAACTGTAGAGAACAGAACAACAGAGTCGCTGACTGTGACGTGGAAGGCACTTGAGGATGTCAGAAAGGATGAATACACTTACAACGTTAGTGTCACAGGTCGTGTGGACCTAATCTGTGACAATCCAAAAGCTCAGGAATGTACTGTGCCCGGGCTGGAGCCTGGATTGCAGTACAATGTCAAAGTGCAGTCAATTACACCAGAGAACACAGTCAATGAATCAGTAGCAATATCAGCTACAACCAGTAAGTATAATGGAGTCCCTGTAACTCAGGGGTTAGAGCCCTGGCCTCGCAAGTGAGAGGACCCGGGTTCGATTCCCAGGCAGGTCAGGGCAAAACCTCAGGCGAGTTTCCTTATTCCACACACGCGCACACGCAAACACACACGCCTCTGTTAACCAGCAGTCAGTAGGAACCCGGTTGTTAGTCGATCGGCGGATCGCCTTCCGGGGGTAATAATCTCTTCAAAGTAATAATAATTTAGTCACTCAATCCACGACTGTTGTGCGCAATTGGCTGCTGCGTTTGGCCCACAAAATATACAGTCAATTGACTTTACAGCACAAAGTGAATCGCTTTGAGACGTCTCGAAGACGTGATAAGGCGCTGCATCAAATGCGAGGATTATTATTACTATTAATATTATTCTTGTTGTAACTGTTCCACAGATCCTTCTCAGGTCACGAACGTAACTGTAGAGGAGAGAACAACAGAGTCGCTGACTGTGACGTGGAATACACCTGAGGATGGCAGAAAGGATAATTACACTTACAACGTTCGTGTCACAGGTCGTGTGGACCTAATCTGTGACAATCCAAAAGCTCAGAAATGTACTGTGCCCGGGCTGGAGCCTGGATTGCAGTACAATGTCAGCGTGCAGTCCGTTACACCAGAGAACACAGTCAGTGAATCAGTAGCAATATCAGCTACAACCAGTAAGTATAATGGAGTCCCTGTAACTCAGGGGTTAGAGCCCTCGCCTCGCAAGCGAGAGGACCCGGGTTCGATTCCCAGGCAGGTCAGGGCGAAACCTCAGGCGAGTTTCCTTATTCCACACACGCGCACACGCAAACACACACGCCTCTGTTTACCAGCAGTCAGTAGGAGCCCGGTTGTTAGTCGATTAGCGGATCGCTTTCCGGGGGTAATAATCCCTTCAAAGTAATAATAATTTGGTCACTCAATCCACGACTGTTGTGCGCAATTGGCTGCTGCGTTTGGCCCACAAAATATACAGTCAATTGACTTTACAGCACAAAGTGAATCGCTTTGAGACGTCTCGAAGACGTGATAAGGCGCTGTATCAAATGCGAGGATTATTATTACTATTAATATTATTCTTGTTGTAACTGTTCCGCAGATCCTTCTCAGGTCACGAACGTAACTGTAGAGAACAGAACAACAGAGTCGCTGACTGTGACGTGGAAGGCACTTGAGGATGTCAGAAAGGATGAATACACTTACAACGTCAGTGTCACAGGTCGTGTGGACCTCATCTGTGACAATCCAAAAGCTCAGGAATGTACTGTGCCCGGGCTGGAGCCTGGATTGCAGTACAATGTCAGCGTGAAGTCAATTACACCAGAGAACACATTCAGTGAAGTACATCAAATATCAGCCACAACTAGTAAGTGACCTCGTCAACTCTCAAAGGGCCCGTGTGCGGTAGACTCCACAGAGCACGAGACTCGCTGTGCGTGTTTCAGCTCCGGGCTGGGGCCCAGGAGTCAACTGTGCTTTGAGACTTCTCGAAGACGTGAGAAGGCTTTTTATTTTTTTATTTTTATTTATTTATTCTTTTGCGAGAATTTTTATTATTATTACTGTTATTGTAACTGTTCCACAGATCCTTCTCAAGTCACCGGCATATCCATAAGGGACAGAACAACAGAGTCGCTGACTGTGACGTGGAATGCACCTGAGGATGGCAGAAAGGATAATTACACTTACAACATCGCTGTCACAGGTCGTGTGGACCTAATCTGTGACGATCCAAAAACTCAGGAATGTACTGTGCCCGGGCTGGAGCCTGGATTGCAGTACAATATCAGCGTGCAGTCAGTTACACCAGAGACCACATTCAGTGAATCAGTAGCAATATCAGCTACAACCAGTAAGTATAATGGAGTCCCTGTAGCTCAGGGGTTAGAGCCCTCGCCTCGCAAGCGAGAGGACACGGTTTCGATTTCCGGGTGGGGCGACATGTTGGGCAAGTTTCCTTACTCCCCCACCCTCCCCCTCCCCCAAACACACACGCACGCCTATGTTTACCAGCAGTAAGTTGGAACCTGGTAGTTAGTTGATTGGCGGATCGCTTTTCCGGGGGTAATAATTAATTTAAAGAATTAATTAGTCACTTCAATCCACGACTGTTTGTTTGGGACGCTGCTGTGCGCAACTGTCTGCCGCGTTTCGCCCACAAATACGCACTGTAACTCTGCTCCCACAGATCCTTCACCCGTCACCAGTATATCTGTGTTGATCAGAACAACAACGTCGTTGACTGTGATGTGGACGCCATCAGAAGATAGCAGAAAGGAATCCTACACTTATAGCGTCGTTGTCACAAGTGAGAATGGAACTTGGAACGACAGTACTCCCCAAGGTGCTGAGCAGTTAGACCTGCAAGGGCTGCAGCCGGGTTTGCGATACAACGTCAGCGTGTACTCAGTCACACCAGAGAACACAATCAGCGAACCACTTTCTGAATCGAACACGACAAGTAAGTGACCTCTTAAATCCCCTCCACTAGTTTGCGGGACACTGTGCCGGGCGCAATTGGCTGCCGCGTTTGGCCCAAGAAACACGCAGTCACTACACGTTACGGTGTATCCCGTGAGGCGCTTTGAACCCCGTGATAAGGGGCTGTATCAAATGCGAGGATTATTATTTTTATTATTATTAATAGTATTAGTATGAATTAGTGTTATTAATTAGTATTCGTTCATATTAATTCGTATTAATTAGTATTAATCTATATTAATCAGTATTATTTAGTAATAGTATGGATGATTGTTGGTATTAATAATGATTATTATTGATTATTTAAAAAAATATTGTTAATATTATATTCTCTGACAGGAGAGAAAAAAAAGAATAGGTGTCCAGACAACATCAGTGTCACAAACGATGCTGGTGACAGGTTAAAACTTTAATCCTTTAATAATAATAATAATAATCCTTGCATTCGTTACAGCGCCTTATCATACCTTCGAGACGTCCCAAAGCTCTTCACAGGTTACACTGTAAAGTGTAGTGACTGTGTATTTTGTGGGCGAAACACGGCAGCCGTCTGCGCCCAGCAGCGTCCCCACAAACAGCCAACAACAACAACTTATACAGCGCCCTCCACGAAGAGTAGCGCCTTAGAGCGCTTAAAGTCATGGGTTGAGCGACCGATTTATTATCATTTTATTTCTTGACGCTTCACAGATCCTGAGCACACCCCTGGTATCACTTGCTACCGGCGTTCCGGTTACACCCTTACCGTGCGCTGGCTGAGGCCGAGAGGACGTTACACGGGATTTAACGTGTCTCTGAACGCAAAACCCCCGGTGAACGACAATTACACCAACTCTCTGACGGGAGAATTCAAGGATCTTTACCCGGGGAGGACTTACACCGTGACTGTCTACACCCAGCTGGACAAGATCCGCAGCCAAAAGGCCACCGAGGAATGTACCACGGATCCTGCACGTGAGTCTAGCCGTGTGCCCGAGCTCTGGGTGTCTGTGTGTTTTTGTGTGTGTGTGTGTGTGTTTGTTTGTGTGGGTGTGTTCCCCTTCAGCACTCGCAAGGCTCCAAGCTGGGGTTCGGGATCAGGAAGGGTGGAGGGCAGGGGGTGACCGAAGGCTCGGTAAAAGAGGGAGGGTCTTGAGACAGGCCTTGAAGGGAGGGGGTACCAGAGGGAGAGAAGGAGCAGGGAGCCAGAGATCAATCATACTGTCATTTCTCTGCAGCCATCATCGCCGGAGCTGTCGTTGGCTCCTTACTTGGCCTTGTCCTGATTGTGTTATTGCTGTTCTTCCTCACCAACCGGTACAGGCGGTAAGTAGCACACATGCCAGGATTGGTTCTACATCTGGTCGGGACAGTGTAGAGGGAGCTTTGCTGTGTCTCTAACCCTGACCTGGGAGTGTGGACGCACACTAGAGGGAGCGTTACTGTGTCTCTAACCCTGACCTGGGAGTGTGGACGCACACTAGAGGGAGCGTTACTGTGTCTCTAACCCTGACCTGGGAGTGTGGACGCACAGTGTAGAGGGAGCTTTACTGTGTCTCTAACCCTGACCTGGGAGTGTGGACGCACAGTGTAGAGGGAGCGTTACTGTGTCTCTAACCCTGACCTGGGAGTGTGGACGCACAGTGTAGAGGGAGCTTTACCCTGATCTGGGAGTGCTAAATCTGTCTGGGAGCGAGTAGTTAGATCAATAATCGCTGATCTTTGTGTTCCAGGAAACATGTACGACCAGAATTCTCAAACATGAAGACTCTGGACAGTGTGTAAGCTTTCCCTTCTCTCCTCTTGTTCGATCTACAAGCTTTAAACACAAACTTATGGGAGCCAAACACCTAATAATAATAATACTAAAATAATAATCCTTGCATTTGATATAGCACCTCATCACATCGTTGAGACATCTCAAAGAATTTACTGTAAAGTGAATTGACTATATTTTGTGGACAGCCAATTGAGCGCAGCAGTGTTCCACAAACAGTTGTGGATTGATCGATCGATTGAAGCGATTATTGGCCCCCAGAAAGCGATCCACCAATTGTCCAACGACCAGGTTCCTACTTACTGCGGGGTAAACAGAGGTGTGTGGAGTAAGGAAACTTGCCTAAAGTTTGGCCCTGCCCGGGAATTGAACCCAGGTCCTTAGTTCAGGCAGTTTAGTGTTGCAGAGTATTTCACTGTGGTTGCGCCCTGATCTGACCCCAACCCAGACACGGTCAGGAACAGGAGCCCCGACTGATATTTTCCCCGCCTTCTCCCTAACTCAATGGAATTGAGGTCGATTGCCTCTCTCCTCTGCCACCCACCCTGCTATCAGCTAACTCGCATGGGTATTGAACCCCGGACTGATAAGGCTCCTTATCATTCTAACCAGCAAAGATGCCTCCCATCCATCATTGTAAATACTGCACAAAGCTTCCGCTCGCCTCGCAAGCGAGAGGACCCGGGTTTGATTCACGGGCCGGGCGAAACCTTCGGGCAGTTTCCTCACTCCTTAATCAGGCCTCTGTTCACCCAGAGGTAAATAGAAACCCAGATGTTAGTCGATCGGTGGACCTCTCTTCCGGGGATGATAACCCTTTTAAAAGAAAACAATAATAATTTGGTCGCTCAAACCCACGGCTGTTTGTGGGGACGCTGCTGTGCGCAATTGGCTGCCGCGTTTCGCCCACGAAACACAGTTTATCCTGTGAAGCGCTTTGAGACGTCTCGAAGGCGTGTGATAAGGCGTGTGGGTCAGAAATATGTCAAATTTATAATTATAATTAAAACGGTTCCCTTTACAGGGTGCCCACCTCCAAGCCACATCCTGTGGAGGGATATGAAGATTATTTTCGAAAGAATCACGCCGACTCAGACTTTGGCTTTGCCGAGGAATATCAGGTAGGCACTGAAAGTCATTCTCTGTCTCTCTCCCACCATCTCTCCCCCACCCCCCCCCACCTCCCCTCCCAACGCACACCAGGCACCACTGGCCCCCCATCACCGAACGGATTGACTTCGCGATCCTCCCCACTCGTGTGTTCAAATTCCTTCCCTCCCTCCCTCTGCCACTGTTAAGCGCTCTGAGACACTACCCTATGTGGAGGGCGCTACATAAGTACAAGTTGTTGTTGTTGGGCGTAGAGATTCACTGGGTCTCTAACCTGTGTTGTACCCGACTGGGGCGTGCTGTGCGGGCTGTAGTGGGGTTAGACATGGCGGAGGATGGAGTTTAGATCAGACTCTCACCATCTCTCGGTTTTGACACCCGGCAGACGTTAAGCACAGTCGGCACAAGCCAGTCGAAGGAGGAGGCTTTACTGGCGGAGAACAAGGAGAAGAATCGTTACACCAACGTCCTGCCCTGTACGTGTGTGTGTGTTACACTGATGGCTATGTGTCTGGTCTCTCGTTGTGTGTGCGTTGTGTGTGGGTGGGATCTCTGGAGGGTGTGTGTGTTCGTTTGTGAGTGTAAGTGATTGAGTGTGGGTGTGTGTGTCTGTATACTTGTATGTGTGTCTGTCTGTCTGTGGTCTGTGTACTTGTGTGTGTCTGTGGTCTGTGTGCATGTGTGTGTGTCTGTGGTCTATGTGTGTGTGTGTGTCTCTGTGGTCTGTGTGCATGTGTGTGTGTCTGTCTGTGGTCTGTGTGCTTGTGTGTGTCTGTGGTCCATGTGCATGTGTGTGTGTGATTTGTGTACTTGTGTATGGTCTATGTGTGTGTCTGTGTCCGTGTCTGGCCTGTGTACGTGTGTGTGTGGTCTGTGTACATGTGTCTGTGTGTGTGTGGTCTGTGTACGTACGTGTGTGTCTGTGGGCTGTGTACGTACGTGTGTGTGTGGTCTGTGTACATGTCTATGTGCGTGTCTGGTCTCTGCAGTCTCTGGTCCGACTCTGACACAGACATTTTGATTCTCTAGACGACTCTTCTCTCGTGAGCCTTTCTCTGCTGCCGAACACTGTCAACTCCAACTACATCAACGCCAGCTACATGCCGGTGAGTGCCCAGCCCAGACACACAGCGATGCCCAGACACACAGCGATGCCCAGACACACAGTGATGCCCAGACACACAGCGATGCCCAGACACACAGCGATGCCCAGACACACAGCGATGCCCAGACACACAGCGATGCCCAGCCGAGACACTACAGCGATGCCCAGACACACAGCGATGCCCAGCCCAGACACACACCGCTGCACAGCTCAGACACACACCGCTGCACAGCTCAGACACACAGCGCTGCACAGCTCAGACACACAGCGCTGCCCAGACACACAGCGATGCCCAGACACACAGCGATGCCCAGACACACAGCGATGCCCAGACACACAGCGATGCCCAGACACACAGCGATGCCCAGACACACAGCGATGCCCAGACACACAGCGATGCCCAGACACACAGCGATGCCCAGACACACAGCGATGCCCAGACACACAGCGATGCCCAGACACACAGCGATGCCCAGACACACAGCGATGCCCAGACACACAGCGATGCCCAGACACACAGCGATGCCCAGCCGAGACACTACAGCGATGCCCAGACACACAGTGATGCCCAGCCCAGACACACAGCGATGCCCAGACACACAGCGATGCCCAGACACACAGCGATGCCCAGACACACAGCGACGCCCAGACACACAGCGACGCCCAGGCACACAGCGACGCCCAGCCCAGACACACAGCGACGCCCAGCCCAGACACACAGCGACGCCCAGCCCAGACACACAGCGACGCCCAGCCCAGACACACAGCGACGCCCAGACACACAGCGACGCCCAGCCCAGACACACACAGCGACGCCCAGCCCAGACACACAGAGCTGCACAGCTCAGACACACAGAGCTGCACAGCTCAGACACACACCGCTGCACAGCTCAGACACACACCGCTGCCCAGACACACAACAATGCCCAGACACACAGCAATGCCCAGACACACAGCAATGCCCAGACACACAACGCTGCCCAGACACACAACGCTGCCCAGACACACAGCAATGCCCAGACACACAGCAATGCCCAGTCACACAGCGCTGGCCAGACACACAGCGCTGGCCAGACACACAGCGCTGGCCAGACACACAGCGCTGGCCAGACACACAGCGATGCCCAGACACACAGCGATGCCCAGACACACAGCGATGCCCAGACACACAGCGATTCCCAGCCCAGACACACAGCGATGCCCAGCCCAGACACACAGCGATGCCCAGCCCAGACACACAGCGATGCCCAGCCCAGACACACAGCGATGCCCAGACACACAGCGATGCCCAGACACACAGCGATGCCCAGACACACAGCGATGCCCAGCCAAGACCCTCCCACTCCCCCAGTGTTTCCAGGGGTTTGTGGTTTATGAATCCCGCCTTTTTTCCCACAGGGGTATAAATCCGAAAAGGAGTTTATCGCCACTCAGGGCCCACTCCCGGGCACCATCGCGGATTTCTGGCGAATGGTTTGGGAGCAAAATTCCGAGGCTATTGTCATGGTTACAAACTGTACGGAGCTAAACCGGGTGAGTGGGCGAGCGAGTGAGTGAGAGAGAGCAAGAGAGTGAGTGACTCCGGCCTGGAGACATAGGGTGGGCTGTCTCTCACCGCAGACCCCCGAGACCCTCATCCACACATTCATCACATCCTGGCTCGACTACGCAAACTTCCTGCTTGTTGGCCTCAGCCACGTCCTCTCCCGCACCCCTCTCCATGACCCCATCACCCCCATCCTCGCCCGACTCCACTGGCTTCCCGTCTCACAGAGAATACATTTCAAGATCCTAGTCCTCACCTTCAGAGCCCTCCGTGGGCTCGCTCCCCTGGACCTCCGCCACCTCCTAACCCCCTACCATCCTGCTCGCTCCCTCCGCTCAGCGGGCTCCGGCCTGTTTCACATCTCCCGCCTCGCTCGCCCCACCATCGGCGGTCGGCCCTATCGGCCAGTGTGCCCCCCACCCTCTGGAACTCCATCTCGCAGTCCCTCCGCCTCACTCCCCCTCTCCTCCCTTTCCTCCTTCAAGACCCTCCTCTTCAGCCGGGAATCGAACCCGGGTCCTCTCCTTTGCAAGGCTCAAGTGCTGACTACTAACACTACAGGACTCCAGTATGGAGTTGCTGTGTGTCATCCCATAAGGCAGGCAAAACACTCTGTGTGTGTGTTTGCATGTGCCCCTGTGTGTTGCTGTGACCCCTGTATGCTCTGCGTGTGCCCCTGTGTGTAAATGTTAACGTAAATGTGTGTAAATTACAGGTGAAGTGTGAGCATTACTGGCCCCTGGACTACACTCCCTGCACTTACTGGGACATCACTGTGTCTGTCACGTCCGAGACCATCCTGCCCGAGTGGACGCTGCGTGACTTCAGTGTTAGGAAGGTCAGTGCCAGGGCGGGGTGGGGTGGGGTGAGGCAGGGATGCAGAGTGTTAATGTGTACCTCTGTGTGTGCCCCTGTGTGTCACTGTGTGTGCCCCTGTGTGTCGCTTTGTGCCCCTGTGTGTGTGTCTCTGTGTGTTACTGCGTATGCCCCTGTGTGCCCGCTGTGTGACATTCTCTCCTCTCTGCCAAGACTGATGAGGAGGAAAGCCGCACAGTCCGACATTTCCACTTCACGGCTTGGCCGGATCACGGCGTTCCCGACACCACTGATGTGCTCATTCGCTTCCAAAACCTGCTCCGCAGTTACCTGAACGAGAGGAAGAGGAAAGGCAGCACCATCGTACACTGCAGGTGAGTGGGCACAGCTTGGGAGTGAGAGGGCACAGTCTGAGAGAGAGAGAGAGAGAGAGAGAGAGAGAGAAAGGGCATAGCCTGGCAGAGAGAGGGCACAGCTGGGAGGGAGTGGGCACGCAGAGTGAGAGATGGCATTTGATTGGTAAGGCACTGTATCAAATGCCCTCTCTCTCCCCGTTTGCCTCAAAGCGCTTCACAGGATAGACTGTAAAGTGGAGTGACTGTGCATTTTGTTGGCGAAACGAGTGAACTGGAATAAGGGCGAACGAAGGCGCGGCCGAAGAGGCGGGTTCTTGAGGGTGGGTGACCAGGTGGGGGGTGATTTAATGGCAGTGACTCACGTGAGTGTGTTTGTGTGTGTGTGTTTGCAGTGCGGGGGTGGGCAGGACTGGCACATTGATCGCCCTGGACTACCTGCTGCAGCAGATCCAGTGTGAGCAGGTCGTCGACGTCTACGGGATCGTCCACGAGATGCGGAAGAGGCGCCCGTTCATGGTGCAGACGGAGGTGAGCTCACCCGCCCTTATTACCTCCGACTGAGCTTCAACCTCTCTCCCTTCCTCCCTCCCTCCCTCCCTGCCACCAACCTCACCCTATTCCCTCCCTCGCCAGCCTCGCTCGTTCTCAAATCCCTCCATGCCCTGGCACCTCGCTACCTCTCCGATTAGCTTACCCTCCGCCCCCCCACCCCCCCCATTCCACCACCCGTTCAGTTCGCCCCTTGCCCCTCTCTCCGCCCCACCATCGCAGGATGTGCCTTCAGCCGCTACACCCCAAAAACTCTGGACACTCTCTCCCTCAATCCCCCCCCTTCCCTTCAGTCTTCCTCCCCCCCCACCTCACAGCTTCATAACGACGACCCCTCTCTCTCGATCCCAAACGCTGACCTTTCCTCCTGTCAAACTCCTTCCTCAATCAGACGTATCAGTCCCGGGTTTATTGCCGCCCGGCCTCGCTCGCTAAACACGTGAGTTAGCGATAACAGCCGCAACTCTGATCTCTGGACCTGAGGAGCTCTGGGCAGGACAGTGTCGAGGAAGTTTGATCCCTTATCTGTCCCTTCAACAACAAAAAATAATGATAGCAGTTTGGTTGCTCAATCCGCGGCTGTTTGTGGGGACGTCGCCGTGCGCATTTGGCTGCCGCGTTTCGCCCACAAAATACACAGTCACTACACTTTACAGTGTATCCTGTGAAGTGCTTTGAGACGTCTCGAAGATGAGGCGCCGTATCTAAACGCAAGGATTATTATTATTACAAATGGGGAATTCTCAGTTGGGTTTGGAGACTCAACTGATGGGTTGTGGGGGAAATGCGGCAGCCGATGGCGCGCAGCAGCGTCCCCACAAACAGTCGTGGATTGAGTGACCGAATTATTCTTATTCTGATTTGTTCTGAAGGGATTATTATCCCCGTAAAAGCGATCCACCAATCGACTAATAACCGAGTTCCTACTTATTGCTGGGTAAAAAGAGGCGCGCGTGTGTGTGTGTGTGCGTGGGGTGGGGTGGGGGGTGGTTAAGGAAACTTGCCCAACGTTTCGTCCTACCTGGGGATCGAACCCGGGTCCTCTCGCTTGCGAGGCGAGGGCTCTAACCCCAGGGACTCCACATTGTATTGCATTATTTAAGCGCTTTGGGACGTCCTCCCGACGTGAAAAGCGCTATATCAAATGCAAGGATTATTATTATTATTATTATTATTATATTGTGGCTCTGTGCTCTCTCGCAGTCTCAGTACATCTTCCTGCACCAGTGCATGCTGGACACAGTGAGCTCAAAGCCGGTGACCGATCACATCTACGAGAACCAAGGTGACCTGATCTACGAGAACGTGTCCGCTGTTAGCGGATGAAGCAGCCAGAGACCAGTTCACTAACCCTCAGTGTGACCGCCAGCCCGTCAGCTCGTGCCGTCCGTTAATTATTCGGGGCTGGTTCTCGAGCCTCCAATTTCCAATCATTCCCGCAAATCCCCAGTGCGCCGTGATTTGATGCGCGTCTGTTTAACCGACTGTACCTTCCTTCCTTCCCCTCCATCTTCAGGTCGCGCCAGAAGACCTCTTCCTCTTCTTCGATCGGGCCTAGGGTCACCTACCCTTCTCCCCCCTTCTCCCCCCCACTCCCACCGCGGTCAGCATCGTACTCCGCCATGTCAAGCTAAGTGCAAATTGTCGCTATCGCCACTGATGTGGCTCCTCGCCCTTCAAATCCCTCCACCGCCTCGCACCCCTCCCTACCCATGTGTCCTGCTGACCCCATATCAACCTGACCGCTCCCTCCGCTCAACGGGCTCCGACCTGCTCCAAGTCCCACCGCGCCCCACGCGCCCGCCCGCCCAGCCCACCCCACCATCAGCGATCGAGCCTTTAGCCTCTCTGCCCCCCCCCCCCCCCCACCCTTTGGAACTCCATCCCACATTCCTTTCACTTTGCTCCCTCCCTCTCCTTCAAGGCCCATCTCAACATCCTTCTCGTCAACCACGGCTTCTGTCACCCTCCTACACCCCCCACCCTCCACCCCTCATGATCCCAACCCCCAGCTCATGTCCAAATCCCTGACCATCCATCACCATCCGTCCTCCCTTTAATAATAATAATAATAATACTTTCATTTGATATAGCACCTTACTACGTCTTCGAGACGTCTCAAAGTGCTTCACATCGATGTAATAAAGTGAAGTGACTGCGTATTTTGAGCGCGAAAGGCGGCAGCCAATTGCGCCAAGCAGCGTCCCGCAACCAGTCCCGTGTTACCCCGCAGAATAAGGGGTGGAATGGCTTTTGACCGAGGAGAAATCCATCAGCGCAGGATTCGGTGTAGTGCGGGAATTGGGGCTGATTTGAATCCATCGGTTTGGAGTCGGTCACAGAAGTGGAACCATCTATTAACAGATCATTTAAAGGCGCAGCGAGAGACACAGCTATTCGAGCGCAGATTGCCAACGAAACGCCTTTCAAACGCTTCAAACCGGGCCCACAAGGGAAAGCCGCGCGGGCGAAACCCAGACGGACTCGGGTCGCCGAAGAATTGCGACTGCCCCGTCGAGTGTAGTGACTGGGTATCCTGTGGCTGAACTATAATACCGATCACTCCGCAAATGCAGTCGATGGGACCCAAAGCAGCCGGCGTATGGTTCAGTTCACCCTGTGCTGAAAGCCGATCGTAACGGCGTAAGTTTATTGCAGGATTTCGGTGTAAATTCAGAATAAATAAAACAAAAAAGCGTATTTCCTATGCTTCCATCTCGCGTGTGGAGGGTTTGGGTGCGACCCCGACGGGAAAGGCGGTTAGAAAACTAGACGCAGAAACGTTCGTCAACTTACACAGGTAAAACGGATTTTATTGTACAGTATTTTATTGGTCTTTTAAGTCCTTTTTTTTTTGATCGGGCGTACGGTTACCTCCCCATTCCCTCTCCCCCCACCCCTCCCTCCCTCCCTCCCTCTCCTCCCCGCCACCGTCAAGCGACAGGGGACGCTACCCCACGTGAAGGGCGCTGTGTAAATGCAAGTTGTTGTTGTTGTTGCTGCTCCGATTTTCTCCAGGCCACGGGTCCAACGCACTGGGAGAGAATGGAACGGCTCAGAGTACGGGGTGAGTCCGTCCGCGAGGGCTGGTTCTTTCGAGGGAAAGTCCCCGGTTTGGGATTGTTCCTGTGCTCGTGTGTTGCTGTCACTCTTTCAACGCAACTCTCTGACGCGAAAGAGTGACGGTCTCCAGTCCTGTTTTCCTGAGCCCCGGCCAGTCCGCAGTGTCCCAGGGCGCTCACTGCTGATGGCAGCACAGCCCGGCCCGGCCCATCGGCAGGAATCCTCCCCCTCAGCTCCTGTTAACCCCACAGCCAAAGCCCTAATAATAATAATAATAATAATAATAATCCTTGCATTTGATATAGCGCTTTTCACGTCGGGAGGACGTCCCAAAGTGCTTCACAGAACACACTGTAAAGTGAATTGACTATATTTGTGGGCGAACGCGGCAGCCAATTGCGCACAGCAATGTCCCACAAACAGTCGTGGGTTGAAAATGACCAATTTATTATTGTTTTTGGTTTTAAGGGATTATTATTAGGCTCTGTGTGGAGTAAGGAAACTTGCCCAAGGTTTCGCCCTCTGCCGGGGATTGAACTCAGGTCTCTCACTTGCAAAGCGAATGCTCTAACCACTGAGCTACAGGACTCCACTAACTGACTAACGGGGAGGGGGGTCCGAGCTGGACACGCAGCGGGAAAGCTTGGCCAGACAGCGCTCGCTCTCAATGGCCGAGCTATGTGTGGGTGTAGCTGGTTAGACGCCAGTTACCCCCCAACGCACACTCTGGGATCCCCCCCCCCACCCCCCCCAAGCCTTGGCTCTCGCCAACCTGCGCCTAATACTCTCGGAATTAGGTAAACGGGGGGGGGGCGTCCCTCCAGGGAGAGAGAGCGCTTTCCATCCCAACCATCTCTGTCTGGGCTTTCCAGGTGTGGGGGGATGTGGGGAATTCTCAGTTGGGTTTGGAGACTCTTAAGCAACAGTGACGGGTCTCCCTGTGTGACAGACGCCCGGCCGGTCACGGGACGGGTCTCCCTGTGTGACAGACCCCCGGCCGGTCACGGTGACGGGTCTCCCTGTGTGACAGACGCCCGACCGGTCACGGTGACGGGTCTCCCTGTATAACAGACGACCGGCTGGTCACGGTGACGGGTCTCCCTGTGTGACAGACGCCCGACTGGTCACGGGGACGGGTCTCCCTGTGTGACAGACCCCCGGCCGGTCACGGTGACGGGTCTCCCTGTGTGACAGACCCCCGGCCGGTCACGGTGACGGGTCTCCCTGTGTGACAGACCCCCGGCCGGTCATGGGACAGGTCTCCCTGTGTGACAGACACCCGGCCGGTCACGGGGACGGGTCTCCCTGTGTGTCAGACCCCCGGCAGGTCACGGGGACGGGTCTCCCTGTGTGACAGACGCCCGACTCGGTCACGGTGTCGGGTCTCCCTGTGTGACAGACACCCGGCCGGTCACGGTGTCGGGTCTCCCTGTGTGACAGACGCCCGGCCGATCACGGTGACGGGTCTCCCTGTGTGACAGACGCCCGGCTGGTCACGGGACAGGTTTCCGTGTCGGTCAGACCCCCGGCCGGTCACGGTGACGGGTCTCCCTGTGTGTCAGACGCCCGACTCGGCAAAAGAAAATCTATTTGAGAGGCGACGTCGCCTCCTGTAGGTGATGTATAAGTATTGCACTTCCAGTGTCGATGTGCAGATTGTTGACGCAAAAACACTCATTGCCTTTTCGAGCAGAAATCCCAAATTAAAGCACATTCCCTTCCGACCTCCGGTCAGTGCTCTGCTGACGTATCCGGAGAGGAGTGTGCGTCTGCGCTCCGAGACACACACACACACACACACGTTCCGGTGTGAACGACGCTATCTAAATGCAAGTTGTAGTGTCGTGCGAGAGAGGGAGAGAGAGGGAGAGAGAGAGAGGGTGCGGTTGGAGAATTAAGACCACGCAACGAAAATAATCATTGCAGCTCGATATAGCGACAAAGGGTCGTGGACCCGAAACATTCGTGGACCCTTTCCTCTCTCCGTAGATGCTGCCTGACCCGCTGAGCGCTTTTAGACGTCTTGACAGAGTGATGAGTTGCTGTGAAATTGGGTTCACGCTTTTGGCGGAAACTACACCACAGGATATCATTAAAATGTTTTATTAGCCATTGTAAAGCCACAAAAGCATAAGCATCAGATGACACCCAACCCATTATTGTTACTCATTGGGCTTAAATGACAACTAAAGCACTATCTTAACAAGATGCGCTCAGCACTAAAATTCTAAACATATATATAAAAAAAAGATTGTGTGATGTATGAAATGTGCCTAAATAACCTCTTAAGTGTTTCGCAAGTACGTTGGGTGTGTGTTTTAGTAAGTAGGAGAGAGGGCGAAACCTTGGGCAAGTTTCCTTACTCCACACGCCTAATAATAATCCCTCCACAAAACAAAACAATAATACATTGGTCATTTTCAATCCACGGCTGTTTGTGGGACATTGCTGTGCGCAATTGGCTGCCGCGTTCGCCCACGAATACACAGTCAATTCACTTTACAGTCTATTCTGTGAAGCGCTTTGGGACGTCGAGAAGACGTGAAAAGCACTATATCAAATGCGCGGATTATTATTACTTCTTTCTCTAATTGTCGGTTCTAAAACCCTGCGCTTTTGCCCCGGCATCCTTTTCCTTAGTTATTAATTACTAATTTTGTATCCATGTGTGTGTGTGTGTGTGGTGCGCCACATGACAGTTTTTATTCCTTTAAATCATTCTACGTAATTCATTTATTCACTACGTGATCAATACAAATGATTCTTATACTATAAACCCAACTACGTACAGCGCTAAATAAATGCCAGGATTATTATGGTGGTGTTGCTGTGCCCAAGCAGACTTGCTTCAAATAAGAGTCACAGGATTTTTCTGTGAACTGGAGACCAAGTTCCCTACAAAATAGTTGTCCCGGAGAGGTTTAACACTGCCCTGACGTGGGCTCCGAACATTATGATTTAGTGCTGACAGCACTGTGTTGTGGATACACTGCCCCCAAAGCCCTCCTCGATCTGACTCTGGTCACTTAATGCCAACAATAATCCTCGCATTCGAAAAACAGCGCTTTATCACGTCTTCGGGACGTCTCAAAGTGCTTCACGGGTCGCACCGCAAAGTGGAGTGACTGTGTTTTGTGGGCAAAACGCGGCAGGCAGCCAATTGCGCCCAACGGTTAGAGAGACCTGAGTTCAATTCCAGGCAGGGCGAAACCTTGGGCAAGTTTCCTTACTCCACACGCCTAATAATAATCCCTCCAAAACAAAAAACAATAATAAATTGGTCATTTTCAATCTACGACTGTTTGTGGGACATTGCTGTGCACAATTGGCTGCCGCGTTCGCCCACAAATATACAGTCAATTCACTTTACAGTCTATTCTGTGAAGCGCTTTGGGACGTCCTCCCGACGTGAAAAGCGCTATATCAAATGCAAGGATTATTATTATTATTATTAACGGTGGATTGGAGTGACCAATTTATTACTTGTCATACAGTAAAGAGAGAGTGAGAGAGAGAGACGCACACACGGGAGTAATAATCATTGGATTTTATTTTAGAAAAGATCAGTCATTGTCTCATCAGTTTCTCACAATTTCCTTCACGTTTCTCCCCAGAGGGGAGGGTTACATTCCAAAAAAAGTGACTTCAGAACGCCCAGCAGCAGCGGTGCGGAGGGTGGGGGTATGGGGGAGGGGGGGAAATGGGGGTATGGGGGAGGAGGGGGGAAGTGGGGGTAGGGGGGGAGTGAGGCAGTCGTGCAAATACTCGCCCCCAAAGCCCCCCCTCGTGATCTCGTTGCCTTCTTGGAGGGAAGAGTTCACATATTTTCTGTAGCGTTTTCACTGTTGGGGTCTGGATTGTGACTTTAGTGACCAGATTGAGTGAGAGAGGGGGAGAGAGAGAGAGAGAGAGAGCATTGTGGAGGACAGAGAGAGAGGGAGAGAGTTGGGGAAGGAGAGAGAGAGAGAGAGAGAGAGAGAGGATTGGGGAGAGAGCGAGAGCCTTGGGGAGAACAGAGATAGATCGAGAGAAAGAGAGAGACAGAAAGTGAACCCTGGACTGACCGAAACCGACCCTGGTCTCACTGCTGCGGAAACGGCAGTGAAACGGAGCCAATGATTAGTGTCTTTGCCAACTGCAAAGCCGAGGAGAGCTGAGCTCAGGGTATCGGCAGCCGCGGGCTATCAACGCAGGGAGCCAATGCACTCTCTGCGCCAGCGCCTGCTCGCGGGAGGACGACCATTTTAATCAGCAAAGGAGAGACGGAGAGAGAGAGAGAGGATGGAGAGAGAGAGAGAGAGAGAGAAAGAGTTGTCCCCCAAGTCTCTACCCCAACACAGACCAATTCATCCTCACATCTCGGCTCTCAGAAGCTCGAAATCCCTTAAGATTGTCTCAAAATTTTTTTTTCGGACAGGACAGAATTTCAGGGCGCTCACTTTCCATCTTCGTCCGGGGGCCAATTTTCCCCGCAGTTCCTTTAAGAACCAGCCTCGCAAACGCGAGCCAGGGTTTCGAGCCTTTTCTGAACCCCACCCACCCACCCACCCCTCCCTCGCAAAGAATTCCGCGGGTTAGTCAGTCTTAAGTTGACCGATCCAGGTCGAGGATCGAGAGAGATATGGGCAAGGTTTTAAAACCACTTTAGTGAGGAGAGGCATTGAGTTTGGGGTTTCTCCCCTCTCTCCCCCCCCCCCAAATTACGCTGTCATTCCTGGGGGAAATGATTCAGTCCTAAAAACAGGCGAGGAGCTGAGAGGTGGAGAGATCCGGGATCAGTAGGAACTGGTCACTTCCACTGGGAATAATTTGGAGCAATGAAAAATTCCACTGGGAAGAGGGGCGCGGGGGGGGTGGGGGGGGGGAAGAGAAGGGAGGGGACGAGAGGGGAGGCAGAGAGACAGTGGAAGCAAGGGGAGGGGGAAGAGGAGAGGGGGAAACATGGTTTGAGGCCAAACAGACCCCCTCACCGCCGATCATTCCCCCTCACCGCCTCCCCTCAAACCTCCCCCCCCACCCCCCTGCCCCCCACCCTCTCCTCACTCACTCCAATCGGCCTCTTGAACACACTGGTCTGAGTCAAGAGACCTCACTACCAGAGTACGAGTGGGAACGAGTGTTGGAACGGGTTCTGGGGGGGCAGTGGGGCGAGGGCTGGGGTTTGGGGCGAGGGCTCTGGGGGGAGGGGAGGTTGGGGCGAGGGCTCTTGGGGTGGGGGGGGGGGTCGGATGGGTTCACAGCTTGTGGCAGTAAAAGAGACTTTCCATCTCCTAATGCGACTGGACACTGCAGTCAGAGTCTATTGCGATGGGTCATTGCAGAGCCCGAAAGCAATGTGTGCGGGGAGGGGGGGGGGCACGGAGCGGGGGGGTGGGGGGGCGGAAGGGTGGGGCTGCACCCCTGCGCTGGGCTCGTGTAGTGTGAGTTTTTTTTTTTTTGGGGGGGGGGGGGGGTTTGGGGCAAAGACGGGCCAAGTGGTCCGGGGGGGGGGGGGGGGGGGGGAGAATGGGGGACACAGTGGTTAGTATTTCCGATAGGGCTTCTGGAAGTCTCCGGTGTTGAGCCGGGGTCGGGGCAGATCACCAAACATCTCGGTCCCGTCGGTCACGCTCATGGCGAGTGCCCTCATGCTGGCCGCGATCTTGTCCAGGTCCGGGGACGGCAACTGCAGCCAGAGAGCAAAGGGTTAACGTTGGGGGGGGGGGGGGGCGAGCTCTGCTTCTTCATTGGGTTGTATTCCCCCTTCCAATTCCCACCCCCCCTCCCCTCAACCCTCTTGGTTCAAAATCCCTGATTGTCAAGTGTCCCCTCTTCCCCCCCCAGTGACGACGACGACAACTTGCGCCCTTCACGTGGGGTAGCGTCCCGGGGAGCCTGACCCCGAGTGGTGGTGTCCGTGAGCACGGTCCAAGAGGAAGGTTTTCAGGCGGGACTTGAAAAAAGGGGAGAGAGGGAGGGGGGGGCGGGGCGGGGGAAAGGCGGAGGGATTGGGGGAGACTGTGGACAGAGTTTCGGGGCGTAGTAGCTGAAAGCGCGACCTTCGATGGGGGTGGGGGGGGAATGCCGAGGGACGAGCGCAGGAGGCTGGTGGGTGCCAGTCGAGGGGAGGCGCTGACCGGGTGGTGGATTGGGGGGGAGTGGGGAGGGAGGTGTCAGGGAGTGGGGAGGAACTTGAAGTCGACGTGTTTGGTGATGGGCAGCCAGTGGAGCCTGGCGAGGGCTGGTGAGATGTGAGATGCACCCTCTCCCTCCATTTCCCCTCCGTTTCGAGTTCCCTCCACCTCTCTCCCCCCCACCCCACCCACCTCACCCGAGTACCTACCCTCTCCTCGTTGTCGCCGTCGCCAAGCTTCTTTGACTTGAGATCCTTGAAGCCCCAGATGGGCACGGAGACGGGCAGGGACTTGGCGTACTGGTGGTATCTGACCTGAGCGAAGATTTGACCTCGAACAGGAAGGTCCTCGCTCAGGCTGCCATCTGCGGAGAGAGCGCCGAGCGGCAAACGTTAGCAACACAGGGAACAGGAGGAGGCCATTCAGCCCCTCGTAGCCTGTTCCGGCATTCTAGAAGATCAAGTCCGATCTGTAGCTCAACCTCAATTAACTGCAAAGAGACGGGCAGGGACTTGGCCCCACATTGCTGCCACCCTTCCCCAGGGGCGTGTTGGTCAGTCCTGGTGGGTAAACAGAGGCGTGTGTGTGTGTGTGTGTGTGTGTATGGGGGTGGGGGGGAGGCAGTAAGGACACTTGCCCAACGTTTCGCCTCCCGCCCTGGGAATCAAACCTCTCGCTCGCGAGGCAAAGGGGTCTAACCCCTCGAGCTCCAGGGACTCCCACGACTTCCACAAGGTGGGACTCACCGTCTGTGCTCTCTCCATCCAGGTCCGACTCGAAGAAGGGCTCGCAGTCCTGGCTGGTCGACTCCTCGTCCATCACAAACATGACTGAAGAGGAAGAGAAGGGAGAAGCCTGGGCTTCAGTACGGCGCCTGCGACACCTCAGTCCTCGAGCGCTACCCTCAAAGGGAACCGCGTTCCAGGCTTGCGACCGCACTTTCCGGCGCAACAAACGGCTTGCATTTTACACAGCGTCCCCCGCGCGTCCCAGGACGCGAACGCAACAGCCCCTTTGCCCCCAGCAAAGTCCCGCACGATTCATCTCGGCTGAGACACTGGGAGAGAGAGGGAGAGAGTTCCTGCGTTTTTTTTCTCCAATAACAATAGTCCTGGCGTGTGACCCGGCGCCTTGTCACGCCCTCGAGACGTCTACGGGTTACGCTGTAAAGAGCAGTGACTGTGTATTTTGTGGGCGGAGCGTGGCAGCCAATTGCGCCCAGCGACGTCCTCGCTAACCGGTCGTGGATTGAGTGACCCAATACGTATATTTTTTTGGGGGAGGAATTCTGACAATGCAGTGGCACAACCCCCAAAAAAAACAAAGGGCGTTGGAACGTTATTCTCGACTGAGCTCAGTTAAGACCTAATGTGGGGCTTGAACCCACAGCCTGACCCAGAGAGAGAGAGATGGAGAGAGAGAGTTGAACCAAGCTGACAAAGATATTCATGGCGTGAAGACTATTCTGGGACTCGATGACCCTAAGTTCAAGCCAGTCTGTCCCTCGACAGTTGCTCTCGCCCATCACACCAGCCCGCGCCACGCGCCACTGGCTCCCAATTCCCCAATGGATCGATTTCGAGATCCTCTCGCGGGTTTTCGAATGACTTTGTGCCCCTGGCACCTCCCTACCTCTCCGACCTGCCCGCTCACCCCCCCCACCCCCACCCAACAACTCCACTACCTCCCCTCGTCCGGCTCTGGTCTCCTGTTCCGTTCCCCCATCCCCTCCGCCATGGCGGGCTGTGCTTTCGGTCACTACGTTACGCCCCGAAACTCTTCTTACTCTCTCCCCCAATCTCTCCGCCTCGGCCCCCCCCCCCCCACCCCCTTCCCTCCCCACTCTCAAATCCCACCTAAAGAGCTTCCTTTTTGATCGTGCTTACGGTCACCTCCCCACCCTCCCTCTCCCCCTGGGGCAATTCAATTGCCTCCCCGACTCCTTCCCTCCCTCCCTCACTGCCCGGTTTACCTGAAGAATCGTTTAGGTTACACCTATCCGCCTCTCCCTCCGCCCGCACTTCCTCCTCCTCCTCCTCCCCCTGGCTATCCCGCAGCAGCTCCACTCCGGGTTCGCCCCCGGTGCCCGGTCCGGGCTCCACCAGCTGCCGGTCTGCGGACGGGAAGCTGCCGTTGCCGTAGATGGAAGGGTAGCTCTTGGAGAAGGAGTCGTCGGGCAGTTCCAAGGCCTGGTCCGTGCCTTTGTCTCCGCCTCCACCGGCTCCCGCGGGCACCGAGTTGTTGCTGTAGCTCGAGGTCTTGTGGAACACCGCGATGTCGTCAAGGTGCCTCTTGGTAGCGTCAGCGAGGGCCCCGGTGCCGTTCACGGCGTAGGCGAAGTTGGACTGGAGCCTGGGCCGGTAGGCGCTCACCAAAACCACGTCGTTGCCCGTCTGCTTCCGGTACTTCTCGGCGGCGCACACCAGAGAGTCCCAGCTCTCCCTGTGGTTGTCAACCATGTCCATCGCCATTCCTCGGAGCTGCAGCGACCTGTACGAGAGGAGGAGGAAGAGGAGGAGGAAGTGTAGAGAGAGAGAGAGAGAGAGAGAGAGATCAGTGCTGCTCAACATCTACGTGGAGTCCCTGTAGCTCAGTGGTTAGAGCCCTCGCCTCGCAAGCGAGAGGACCCGGGGCTCGATTCCCAGGTCAGTGCGACACACACACAGACACACACACACCACTGTTTACCAGCAGCGAGTAGGAACCCGGCTGTTAAGTCGATTGGCAGATCACTTTCCGGTGGTAATAACCCCTTTCGACAACTAATAATAATAATAATAATAATAATCCTTGCATTTGATATAGCGCTTTTCACGTCGGGAGGACGTCCCAAAGCGCTTCACAGAACACACTGTAAAGTGAATTGACTGTATATTTGTGGGCGAACGCGGCAACCAATTGCGCACAGCAATGTCCCACAAACAGTCGTAGATTGAAAATGACCAATTTATTATTGTTTTTGGTTTTGGAGGGATTATTATTAGGCTCTGTGTGGAGTAAGGAAACTTGCCCAAGGTTTCGCCCTCTGCCTGGAATTGAACTCAGGTCTCTCACTTGCAAAGCGAGTGCTCAACCACTGAGCTACAGGACTCCACATATATATATATATATATAACTTGATCACTCAACACACGGCTGTTTGTGGGGACGTCGCTGGGCCCAGTTGGCTGCCGCGTTTCGCCCGCACAACACACAGCCACTGCGCTTCACAGTGTGAACCGTGAGGCGCTTTGAGACGTCGCGAGGACCTGATAAGCCGCTCTGGGTCGAACGCGAGGATGATTATGATTATTATTATTATTCTTAGTGACAAAATCATTTGCAATCATGACGGTTAATACAAAGGAGGACAGACGGCTCCCAGCGTTTAAGAGCGAGCGAGTGCAGGCGGGGAACAGAGCAGAAACGGGCTGCGATGTTGATGTTAAGAGCAGACCCTTGGAGCAGGCGAGGCTGGGGGGTGACGGGTGGGGATGGGGGGTGGGGGATGGGGGTGAGGGGTGGGGCCTCAGGACAGGACAGGTCAGCCGGCTTTCTCTCGGACCTGTTTGTCAGTTGTTGCTTGAGGCGTTACTCATTGATGGGTCAGTCGTGGCTCAAGGCAACACATGACCTGCCCGTATCCTGCGAGTGAGTGAGTGAGTGTCCGAGCCAAACACGTGACTGTTAGACAGCCACTGTGTGTGTGTGTGTCTCTCTCACTGTGTGTGTGTCTGTCTGTGTCTCTATGTCTGTGTAGGTGTGTGTGTCTCTGTGTGTCTATGTCTGTGTGTAGGTGTGTGTCTGTGTCTATATCTGTGTGTGTGTATAGGTGTGTGTGTGTGTGTCTGTGTGTGTCTATGTCTGTGTGTGTGTAGGTGTGTGTGTCTATGTCTGTAGGTGTGTGTATGTCTGTGTGTGTGTCTGTGTGTGCCTATGTCTATGTGTGTGTCTGTCTGTGTGTGTAGGTGTGTGTGTCTGTGTGTGTCTATGTCTGTATCTATGTCTGTGTGTCTATGTCTGTATCTATGTCTGTGTGTGTGTGTCTATGTGTGTTTATGTCTGTCTGTGTGTCTCTGTGTCTGTGTGTGTGTCTATCTGTGTGTCTCTGTCTGTGTGTGTGTGTCTATGTGTGTTGATGTCTGTGTGTGTCTATGTCTGTGTGTGTGTCTATGTCTGTGTGTCTCTGTCTGTGTGTGTCTATGTGTGTTGATGTCTGTGTGTGTTTTTTTTTTTTTTTTTGTTTTTCTATTGTTCTTGTTGTGTGTGTGTCTATGTGTGTTTATGTCTGTGTGTCTCTGTCTGTGTGTGTGTGAGGAGTTCTCATCAAACATCTGCAGCTCGTCGAAGGACTGGGAGAGCGCGTAAGAGTCATGGGTGCACACCAGGAATAGCCGTGGGTCCTTCCGGGACCTGGGGGTGGAGAGAGGGGGAGAGAGACGGAGAGAGCGGGAGAAAGAGAGGGAGAGAGAGGGGGAGATAGAATCAGAGGGAGGTTGCTGTAGCTAATGTAACATGGCTGCTGCCACTGTACGAACTGTTAAGCTTCCCAGCTCCAACTTGAGGCACAGATCAGCCTTGGTCTGACAGAATGGCAGAACAGGCTCAAGGGGCTGAATGGCCTCCTCTTGTCCTTGTATTCCTATGCCCCAGCACTGTGTGCGCGTGCACACATGTGCGCGCGTGCGCATGTGTGTGTTGTGTGTACGGTATTTGTTCCTGGATATGTGCGCACGCGTCTGTGCGCGGTATTTGCTGGTGTACGTGTCCGTGCGGTCCGGGTGTGCACGCGTGTGTGTGGCGTGTGCGTGTCACTCACGTGGCCAGCATGACGTATTTATTCAGACACTTGAGCAGAGCCCAGGAGCCTCCGGCGTGGAAGTGCAGAGCGGGGAAGGAGATGCCGTCACGGGTGATGAAGATCAGGTAAGACCAGCCCAGCCCAGGCTTGTTCTTCCGGATAGACTTGAGGTCCGTCAGGCTGAGAGAAAACGCCCACTTACTGTGTGCCCCGGGGCTCGGCGCTACAGCTGGGGGACAGTGAGAGAGAGAGAGAGACAGGTGGGGCGGGGGTTTAGGCCCCAAAACACACACCAACACATACACGCGAGGCGAGGGCTCTAACCACTGAGCTACAGGACGCGATAGGGAGTATGGATGAGCATCTTTAGAAACAGCGCTGTGACTCACCGTGTACCTCCTCACGAGCCCGAGGTCTCACAGTGCTGATAACTGCCCAGTCAGGCTCGTAGCCCGGGTCAAACATGTCCTCCTCCGGCTCCGTGTGGCCGGCTCCGTTCATGGCGCCCAGCTGCAAACGCACAGAGCACAAGGCACTGAGCCTCAGAACCCACAACGATAAGGTACGGCATCACAGAAACGTAACATACGTAGAGTCAGAAGGAGGCCATTCAGCCCCTCGAGCCTGTTCCGCCATTCTATAAGATCATGGCTGATCCGTACCTCAAGGCCAGTTACCCGCCTTTGCCCCGTATCCCTTAAAACCCTGACCTAACAAACATTGATCTATCTCAGCCATAATCCACAGCCTCATCTCCCCCCCCCCGGTCCGGCGCTAGGCTCCACCACTCTTAAGCACTTCGAGACACTGCCCGGCCTGACGGGCGGCCACGTTGGTAAAGAAGATGACAGCAGTCGGTAAAGGAGAGGCCACAACACCACATGTCGTCACTCCGCAAAGTCGGGCACTCGCTGGAAGAGCTAAGCGCTGCTTTACCGGCGTAAGGAGTCGGGAGACAACTTTAAACGTTGGAAGGGAATCCACACAATATAACAACAGTAATAATCCTCGCATTTGATACAGCGCCTTATCACGTCTCAAAGTGCTTCACAGGATACGCTGTAAAGCGACTGTGCATTTTGTGGGCTCTCTCTGTCACACACACACTCACACATACACACACTTACACGCACCGACACTTACCCTCTTGGTATAAGCAAACTCTGAGCTCTGTCCCCTCTCACTGTCGGGCATCCAGTCCAGCACAGTGTCAGAGCCCTGACAGGAGGGAGAATAATTAAACAGCAGCAACACTTCCCCTTCCCTCGGGAAACCCCTCAGTCTTTACGTTCATGTCAGCACCTCAGACCGCACGACCCAGGAAGACGAGGTCCGGTACGTTTCTATGTCACCTCTCTCCCTCCCTCCCCCCCCCCCCCAGGCTCGGGGACAGGCTCCGCACGGTTAAGCGCTTCGAGACGCCGGCCCGCGTTTGAGGGCGCTGCGTTAAACGCGAGTCGTGGTCACCTTCTCCAGGATACGCAGCACTCCCGAGATGTGTGCGTCCTGATCATGACTCCGTTTGGTACTGGTGTGTAGGAACACACCCTCCGCCTCGAACACCACCTGAGGGACAAGTACAGGCAGTTACCCCCTCACACACCCACACACCCGCGGACAGTCCTGTTCCTCCCCACACAATCCCCCCCACACCCCCCCCCCCCACCCCCACACACACTCCCCACACAATCCCCCCACACCTCCCCACACCACCCCACCCACACTCCCCCCACACCCCCACACCCCACACCCCCCACCCCCCCACACACCCCCCACACCCCCCCCCCACACACCCCCCACACATCCCCCCCAACCCCCCCACATATCCCCACCCCCACCCCCCACACACCCCCCCACATACCCCCCCACACCCCCAACTCCTCTCAAGTTTCCGCGTCACTGCGTTAGAGTTGTACAGAGTCACAGTGCACTCAGGAGGCGATCAGACAATTTATTTTGTGGGGGAATGAGGGTGAGGGGGGGAATGGGGAAAGTCGGGGGAAAGGGGGTGAAGGGGCGGAGGGGGGAATTAACCTCCGGGACACAAGTGAAGTGAAGTGAAGTCGTCACTGATTCTCACTCTGAAACTCTCCGCTGTTTCCATGTTCCGTTCTTTCCAAAACAAATGCTGACGTCATTTCCGGGCGCTGCCTCGGCTCTGATTGGCCGAAAACCCTCCGAAAGGGGCGGGACAGCGGGGCACGTGGTGGGGCGCCATGCTGGTAAGGGAGCCGCCATGTTGGTGAAGGAGACGGCAACAACAGTCGGGAAGAGGAGCCGCCATGTTGATAAAGGAGCCGCCATGTTGGTGAAGGAGACAGCAACAACAGTCGGGGAAAGGAGCCGCCATGTTGATAAAGGGGCCGCCATGTTGGTAAAGCAGGCGGGGGGGGGGGGGGGCAGCGGGAGGTGGCGCGCGGACGGCGCTGCGCGATGACATCAGCGGGAGACGCCGAGCGGCGGCGGTGGGACTGTCGCTGGAAGGATCGGGAGCAGCAGGTGAGCGAGAGCCGCGGTCCCGGGGCCTGTGCCCCCCCTCCCCCCCAGGGCCTGTGCCCCCCCCCCCCCGGGCCCGGGCCTGTCCCCCCTCCCGCCCACCCCAACCCCCCCGGCCCTGTCCCCCCCACCCCGGGCCTGGGGCTGAGGGGGGGCCCGGGGGCAGCTCAGCCACACAGCCCGGGTCCAGCGGCCACAGGGGGGGGGTCAGCCCCACAGAGAGAGAGAGGGAGACACAGGGGGGGGGTCAGCCCCACAGAGAGAGAGAGAGAGAGACCCTCACACGGGGGGGGGGTGGTCAGCCCCACAGAGAGAGAGAGAGAGAGACCCTCACACGGGGGGGTCAGCCCCACAGAGAGAGAAGGGGAGACACAGGGGGGGGGGTCAGCCCCACAGAGAGAGAGAGAGAGAGAGGGAGAGAGAGAGACCCTCACACGGGGGCAGTGAGGGGACTCTGAGCAATAACACCGATTAATAACCACAATTGAGGGCAAAAAAAAAATAGCGACAACAACTCGTGACAATAATAACTAATAGATGAGTGCCCTCTCCCCTCACCCTCACACAGGGTCCCACAGCACCGGAGGCCATTCAGCTCATCGTGGCTGCGGCCGCCTCTTGTAAGAGCGATCCTTTCAGTCCCTTAATCTCCATTACTTCCCAACTATCTATCCCTTTCCCTTTCAACCCCCCCACATCCCCCCCCCACCCCCCCCTTCAACTGATCCCGTGGCCTTACATTATGGCAGTGTGTTCTCTCAACGACCCGGTGTGGAGAAATAAGCTCTGATCTCCCTTTGATCTCCACAAAATACACAGTCACTACACTTGACGGCGTGTCCCGTGAAGCGCTTTGAGACGTCTCGAAGACGTGATGGGTCAACCGCCCGGGAGTGTTATTGTTATCAACGCAGAGGGGCGGGTGACTGGGGGGAGAGAGAGAGTGAAATGAGCCGCGGAGGGAAAAAATCTGTTGTCCGTGTGTGTTTGGTTACAGTTGACTGCACACAGACAGAGACACACAGACATAAACACACATAGACACACACACACACAGACAGAGACACACAGACATAAACACACACAGACACACACACACAGACAGAGACACACAGACATAGACACACACACAGACACACACACACAGACAGAGACACACAGACATAGACACACACACAGACATAGACACACACAGACATCAACACACATAGACACACACAGACAGAGACACACAGACATAGACACACACACAGACATAGACACACACAGACATCAACACACATAGACACACACACACAGACAGAGACACACAGACATAGACACACACACAGACATAGACACACACACACAGACATAGACACACACAGACATAGACACACACACAGACATAGATACAGACATAGACACACAGACATAGATACAGACATAGACACACACAGACACACACACCTACACACACAGACAGACACACACATAGACATAGGCACACACAGACACACACACAGACATACACACACCTACAGACATAGACACACACACCTACACACACACAGACATAGACACACACAGACACACACACACACACCTATACACACACACAGATATAGACACAGACACACACCTACACACAGACATAGACACACAGAGACACACACACCTACACAGACATAGAGACACAGACAGACACACACACAGTGAGAGAGACACACACACACACAGTGGCTGTCTAACAGTCACGTGTTTGGCTCGGACACTCACTCACTCACTCGCAGGATACGGGCAGGTCATGTGTTGCTTGAGCCACGACTGACCCATCAATGAGTAACGCCTCAAGCAACAACTGACAAACAGGTCCGAGAGAAAGCCGGCTGACCTGTCCTGTCCTGAGGCCCCACCCCTCACCCCCATCCCCCCATCCCCACCCGTCACCCCCCAGCCTCGCCTGCTCCAAGGGTCTGCTCTTAACATCAACATCGCAGCCCGTTTCTGCTCTGTTCCCCGCCTGCACTCGCTCGCTCTTAAACGCTGGGAGCCGTCTGTCCTCCTTTGTATTAACCGTCATGATTGCAAATGATTTTGTCACTAAGAATAATAATAATAATCATAATCATCCTCGCGTTCGACCCAGAGCGGCTTATCAGGTCCTCGCGACGTCTCAAAGCGCCTCACGGTTCACACTGTGAAGCGCAGTGGCTGTGTGTTGTGCGGGCGAAACGCGGCAGCCAACTGGGCCCAGCGACGTCCCCACAAACAGCCGTGTGTTGAGTGATCAAGTTATATATATATATATATGTGGAGTCCTGTAGCTCAGTGGTTGAGCACTCGCTTTGCAAGTGAGAGACCTGAGTTCAATTCCAGGCAGAGGGCGAAACCTGGGCAAGTTTCCTTACTCCACACAGAGCCTAATAATAATCCCTCCAAAACCAAAAACAATAATAAATTGGTCATTTTCAATCTACGACTGTTTGTGGGACATTGCTGTGCGCAATTGGTTGCCGCGTTCGCCCACAAATATACAGTCAATTCACTTTACAGTGTGTTCTGTGAAGCGCTTTGGGACGTCCTCCCGACGTGAAAAGCGCTATATCAAATGCAAGGAATATTATTATTATTATTATTAGTTGTCGAAAGGGGTTATTACCACCGGAAAGTGATCTGCCAATCGACTTAACAGCCGGGTTCCTACTCGCTGCTGGTAAACAGTGGTGTGTGTGTGTCTGTGTGTGTGTCGCACTGACCTGGGAATCGAGCCCCGGGTCCTCTCGCTTGCGAGGCGAGGGCTCTAACCACTGAGCTACAGGGACTCCACGTAGATGTTGAGCAGCACTGATCTCTCTCTCTCTCTCTCTCTCTCTACACTTCCTCCTCCTCTTCCTCCTCCTCTCGTACAGGTCGCTGCAGCTCCGAGGAATGGCGATGGACATGGTTGACAACCACAGGGAGAGCTGGGACTCTCTGGTGTGCGCCGCCGAGAAGTACCGGAAGCAGACGGGCAACGACGTGGTTTTGGTGAGCGCCTACCGGCCCAGGCTCCAGTCCAACTTCGCCTACGCCGTGAACGGCACCGGGCCCTCGCTGACGCTACCAAGAGGCACCTTGACGACATCGCGGTGTTCCACAAGACCTCGAGCTACAGCAACAACTCGGTGCCCGCGGGAGCCGGTGGAGGCGGAGACAAAGGCACGGACCAGGCCTTGGAACTGCCCGACGACTCCTTCTCCAAGAGCTACCCTTCCATCTACGGCAACGGCAGCTTCCCGTCCGCAGACCGGCAGCTGGTGGAGCCCGGACCGGGCACCGGGGGCGAACCCGGAGTGGAGCTGCTGCGGGATAGCCAGGGGGAGGAGGAGGAGGAGGAAGTGCGGGCGGAGGGAGAGGCGGATAGGTGTAACCTAAACGATTCTTCAGGTAAACCGGGCAGTGAGGGAGGGAGGGAAGGAGTCGGGGAGGCAATTGAATTGCCCCAGGGGGAGAGGGAGGGTGGGGAGGTGACCGTAAGCACGATCAAAAAGGAAGCTCTTTAGGTGGGATTTGAGAGTGGGGAGGGAAGGGGGTGGGGGGGGGGCCGAGGCGGAGAGATTGGGAGAGAGAGTAACGAGTTTCGGGGCGTAGGGTAGTGACCGAAAGCACAGCCCGCCATGGTGGAGGGGATGGGGGAACGGAACAGGAGACCAGAGCCGGACGAGGGGAGGTAGTGGAGTTGTTGGGTGGGGGTGGGGGGGGGTGAGCGGGCAGGTCGGAGAGGTAGGGAGGTGCCAGGGGCACAAAGTCATTCGAAAACCCGCGAGAGGATCTCGAAATCGATCCATTGGGGAATTGGGAGCCAGTGGCGCGTGGCGCGGGCTGGTGTGATGGGCGAGAGCAACTGTCGAGGGACAGACTGGCTTGAACTTAGGTCATCGAGTCCCAGAATAGTCTTCACGCCATGAATATCTTTGTCAGCTTGGTTCAACTCTCTCTCTCCATCTCTCTCTCTCTGGGTCAGGCTGTGGGTTCAAGCCCCACATTAGGTCTTAACTGAGCTCAGTCGAGAATAACGTTCCAACGCCCTTTGTTTTTTTTGGGGGTTGTGCCACTGCATTGTCAGAATTCCTCCCCCAAAAAAATATACGTATTGGGTCACTCAATCCACGACCGGTTAGCGAGGACGTCGCTGGGCGCAATTGGCTGCCACGCTCCGCCCACAAAATACACAGTCACTGCTCTTTACAGCGTAACCCGTAGACGTCTCGAGGGCGTGACAAGGCGCCGGGTCACACGCCAGGACTATTGTTATTGGAGAAAAAAAACGCAGGAACTC
>NW_024704772.1:2994652-3064251 GCF_018977255.1 Callorhinchus milii | reverse complement strand
AATAATAATCCCTAAAAAAAAATACTAATTTGGTCACTCAATCCACCACTATTTGTGGGACTCCACTGTGCTCAATTGGCACAATCACACTCACCTCAGCTCACATTAGGTTCACACTCACCTCAGCTCACACTCACCTCAGCTCACAGTAAGTTCAGACTCACCCCTGCTCACACTTACCTCAGCTCACACTTACCCTAAGATCTCGCTTCAGTCTCTCCACATTCTTGATGTTCACCAGGTCGTCTTGGCCGATCAGCAAAACCTGCCAACAAGGAGCAGTGGGTCAATGTCAACGTCGACCACAAAATACCTCCCATTACTGAGATTCATCTCAAGTTGAGAAGGGGAGACTTACTGCTCTTGTTCAGCGATGGGACTTTACTTGACAACATCCACGATCAATGGTAAAACATGCACAAGTCTGATCTGTATAATTCGTACAATCGCCTCAGTCTGGAACGCACGGCCTGAAAGGCTGGTGGAAACAGATTCGATAATAACTTTCAAAAGGAATTGGATTGGTACTTGAAAAGGAAAAATTTGCGAGGATATGGGGAAAGAGCAGGGGAGTGGGACTGAATGGGTAGCTCTTCCAACTAGCACATAAGATTGTAAGTCGTACATTGTAGCCCAAGTCCTGTTCGAGAGTTGATATTCATGCAAGTTTTGATGAAATAATAATAATAATAATCCTTCCATTTGATATAGCGCTTTTCACGTCGGGAGGACGTCCCAAAGCGCTTCACAGAACACACTGTAAAGTGAATTGACTGTAATATGCAAAGTATGTAACTCATACTTTGCATATTACAGTAAATGTGTGGTCCCAATGATAAGGACTCGTGAGGTTTTCTGTAGTGCCTGCTAACGGACACACTCACCATGGAACTGAAGACATTATGCAGCAGGCGACTCAGGTAAAGATCGCTTGCGTCTACCTGGGAGGTCATAACGATCAGAGTGATGCTGGAGAAGTGGGAGAACAAGGTGTTAGCACAGCTCCTTCAACTGTCTACTGTCCGGCCTGACAACAATTCAACAACAACTTGCGTTTATAGAGCGCCCTTCGCATGGGATAGCGTCCCGGAGCGCTTGACGGTGGTGGAATCTGACCCTGAGCCAAGGGGAAGAGGCAAGTGGGGGGAGGTGACTGTAAGCATGATCGAAAAGGAAAGTCTTTAGGTAGGATTTTAAAGTAGGGTTGGGAGAGGGCAAGGCGGAGGGATTGATGGAGAGAGTTTTGGGGTTTAGTGAAAGGCGATCTAGAAATGTAATTTGTATGTTGTTGGTGTTCCTGGTTGGAATCGTGAGGGGTCGTTTCTGACAGTCCCAGAGAGGGGAAGGGGATGCGTGGAGTCCTGTAGCTCAGTGGTTAGAGCACTCGCCTTGTAAGCGAGACACCTGGGTTCAATTCCAGGCAGGGCGAAACGTTGGGAAAGTTTCTTTATCAAATGCAAGGATAATTATTATTATTATTTAATATAGCTCCTTACCACGTCATTGAGACATCTCAAAGCGCTTCACAGGATATGCTGCAAAGTGAATTGGCTTGTATATTTTGAGGGCGTAAAGTGGCAGCCAATTGCGCGCAGTAGCGTCACCACAAACAATCGTGGATTGAGTGAGCGATTTTTTTTTAGGGATTATTACACCAGGAAAGCGATCCACTAAATGACTAACAACCGTGTTCCTACTTACTGCTAGTGAGGAGGGACTCAGTGATAAAATAACTTGCTCTGCCACTGCTGCTCAGCCTCACCTGTCGTGAAATACTCTCCAGAAAACCCGGGCGTTCTCGGTACAAGTGCTGGTCAGCAATACGTCCTGATTACTGCCAAACATGTGCACCCCATTCAGTGACCCGATCACAGAAAAGGGAAGCTGGAGAGGAGAGGACAGAGATTATAACAGGAACGAGGTTCAGTTACTGACTGCAGACCCAACTGTGAAGGCAAGACACACAGAACATAAAGCTGCTCGGTGCCAAGATGAGCTATCGAATGATAACTAGGATTATTATAGCAAGGACTCCTGTAGCTCAGTGGTTAGAGTGCTCGCCTTGCGAGGACTTGATATTCCCGGTTGGTGAAATGTTGGACAAGTTTCCTTACTCCACCCACACGCCTGTTACCAGCGTTAAGTAGGAACCCACAGTTGTGGATTGAGTGACCACAAAACACACAATCACTACACTTTATAGGATATCTGTGAAGCACTTTGAGACGTCCCAATGAAACTGGTTGTTGGGGTCAGGAGCGGCGGAGATTGGGAGATGGGGGTGGGAGTTGGCCGAAGAGGACTTGAAGGAGGCAAGAGAGGCAGAGAGATTGTGGGATAGAGTTCTAGAGTGTCTGGGCAGAGATGCTGAATGCCTAACCGCCAATGGTGGGGCAGGAAGGGCAGGGGAGCTGAAGAAGGCTGTTGTCTGCCGAACAGAGGGAGCGGACAGGCTGATCTGGGGTTAGGAGGTCAGAGAGGTAGGGGGAACAAGACCGTGGAAGAGTTTGAAGGTGACTATACTACACAAGGGACCTTTATTGTTCACCTAGATGGGCAGACGGGACTTTGGTTTAATGTCTCAACCGAAGGATGACACCTCCAACAAGGCAGCACACCCCCAGCACTGCATCCTAGGGCCACCTTAGACCCTGTGAGTTCCAAATCCCCGACATGGAATGGGGTGAGGTAGGGAGCCTTGACTTAAATTTCAATTGGCTGCCGCATTTTAGCCCACAAAATACAGTCAATCCACTTTACCATAAATTCTATGAAGTGCTTCGAAGCGTCTCATCAACGATAAGGCACTATATCAAATGCAAGGATTATTAGTATTATCCTCCCGACTCGAGAGGCAAGAGCACGACCGACAGATTCAGGCTGACCTGCCTTTGCCGGTGAAGTGCTTTGGGAACTATAATAGTAATCCTTGCATTTGATAAGAGTCTTATCCCATCATTAAGTCCTGTAGCTCAGTGGTTAGAGCACTCGCTTTGCAAGTGAGACACCTGGGTTCAATTCCCGGCAGAGGGTGAAACCTTGGGCAAGTTTCCTTACTCCACACAGAGCTTAATAATAATCCCTCCAAAACCAAAAACAATAATAAATTGGTCATTTTCAATCTACGACTGTTTGTGGGACATTGCTGTGCGCAATTGGCTGCCGCGTTCGCCCACAAATATACAGTCAATTCACTTTACAGTATATTCTGTGAAGCGCTTTGGGATGTCCTCCCGACGTGAAAAGTGCTCTATCAAATGCAAGGATTATTATTACTATTACTATTACTATTGAGAAGTCTCAAAGATTATACCGTAAAGTGAATTGACCTGTGTATTTTGTGAGTGAAACACGGCAGCCAATTGCGCACAGCAGGGTCCCACGAACAGTCGTGGATCGAGCGGACCAAATTATTATTATGATTTGTATTTTATTTATTTTTTGGAAGGGTTTTATTACCTCCTGGAAAGTGATCCGTCAATCGACTAACAACCGGGTTCCTACTTACTGCTGAGTAAACAGAGGCGCGTGTGTGTGTGCGGAGTAAGGAAACTTGCCTAAGATGTTGTCCTGCCTGGGAATCGAATCCGGGTTCTCTCACTTCCGAGGCGAGCGCTCTAAACCCTGCGCTAGTGAACAATAATAACCCTCGCAATTGATACAGCCGCTCATCACATCTCCGAGACGTCTCAAAGCGCTTCACAGGATACAGTGTAAAGTGGAATTGACTGTGTATTTTGTGAGTGAAACACAAAACAACCAGAGGGGGGGGGGGGGGGGGGATATTCTTACACTTACAACACCCACATCCCCCTTCTCCCCCCCCCAATAAATGTAGATTTAATTATTTATATTCTAGATAATAAATATAAATAATAATGCTATTTTAAAAATGTTATGGGGAGGTAGGGGTGGGGTTGGGGGGTGGGGTAGGGTTTGTGGACAATAACTAGGTGAGGAGCAGCCATTATAGTGTGTAGTTTGGGGATTATTTGTATTTATTCGGGATAATAAATAGAAATAATATATTTTTTTAAATAAGTATGTTATGGGGGTGGAGGGGGGTGGGGGAGGGAGAGGGTATGTGGCCAACAACTAAGTGAGGAGCAGCCGTTGTAGTGCGTAGTTTGGGGATTATTAGTATTTATTTTAGATAATAGACACAAATATTTTTAATATAAAAAAGTATGTGGGGGAGGGGGCAATAACTAGGTGAGGAGCAGCCATTATAGTGTGTAGTTTGAGGGAGGGGGAGGAGGGTGGGGGGGTTGGTGGGGTTACCTGTCTGCAGCGCCCCTTGCTCCTGCAGTACAGGGGGACCCCACTGCTGGAGGCCAGACACAGCAGCTGCACGTCGGCCGCCATCTTCGGCCTTCTTTGTCCCGAGGCACGCCGGGAAATCGGGGGCGGGCGTTGAGCATGCCGGGAAATCAGGGGGGCGGGGTTTGAGCACCGACCAATCACAGCTCGGCGTCTCCTCTCCGCCTGCTCCCGCCCCTCCCCTGAGCCCCGCCCCCTCACTCTTGGCCCCGCCCACGCGTCGCCTGGCAACGACCGCGCCTGCGCAGTGCCGCGGGATGGTCAACCTCCAACCGCTTTGGAGGCAACTTTGGTCAACCCAATGGGATTCCATCCCAATGGGACTTCAACGCCCCCCCCTCATGGCCTCCCCCCACCAACTCCCCGCCCCCACCCCACGGCTACCTCTGCGACCTCCGAACCCAACCTCAACCCCCCACCACCCCCATCACCCCCCCCCCACCCACCAACCTACAGGGAGGCTTCATCCCACCCCCCCCCCACCGTTCCTCCCTCCGCTCAGCGGGCTCGGTCCTCCTTCACGTTCCCCCAAACCCCCACGCCATCCCGTCTCGCCCCCCCCACCCCCACCCAAACCCCCCCACCACACCCCCACCATTGGCGGGCGAACCTTCTGCCCCCACCACCACCACCAACCCTCCAACTCCCTCCGCCTCACCCCCCCACCCCTTCCTTCCTTCTGTTGCCTCCTCCAAGACCCATCTCATATAGATCCTCCTATTCGACCACTTTTTCGATCGTCCTCCATCACTCCCCACCCCACCCCCCACAACCGTCCATGCCCTCTGCCTCCCACACCCACCAGGATCCCGCCCCCCCCCCCAACCCAGCTTGGGTCCAAAAGACTGACTGTCCAGCGCCTTGGGTAATTTTGATGTTGTTGTTGCTGATTGCTTTATGATAATAAAAAAAATCCTTGGGTTTGATACAGCGCCTCATCACGTCGTCAACAACAACAACAACAAGATTCCATTTATAGAGCGCCTGTCACGTCGGGAGGACGTCCCAAGACGCTGAGTCAAGCCGTCTCAAAGCCCTTCACAGGATACACTGTGAAGTCTTGTGACTGTGTTGTATAGTTGGGGCGAAACGCAGCAGCCAATTGCACTCAGCAAAGTCCCACTAACAGCCGTGGATCGAGTGACCAAATTATTATTACTTTTTTTTTGAAGGGATTATTACCCCCCGGGAAGCGATCTGCCAATCGACTAATAGCCGGGTTCCTACTTTGAGACGTCTCAAAGATGTGATAAAGCGCTATATCAAATGCAAGGATTATTATTATTATTATTTACTGTCCTTATGCATGTGTCTCTGCTCCGACCACAGTTTCCAGCAGTAAGTTCCACAGTCTCACCACATTCTATGTGATTATGTTTCCTCCAAATTGTCTGTTAGAACTACAACAGGACTTACTTACTTACTTCAGTTACTTACTTGCTTGCTTATTTCCTTCCTTCCTTCCTTCCTTACTTCCTTCCTTACTTCCTTACTTATTTACTTACTTACTTAGGACTGTTTGTGGGACATTGCTGTGTGCAATTGGCTGCCGCGTTCGCCCACAAATATATAGTCAATTCACTTTACAGTGTGTTCTGTGAAGCACTTTGGGACGTCCTCCCGACGTGAAAAGCGCTATATCAAATGCCAGGATTATTATTATTATTATTATTATTTACAATACATCATACATCCGGCTTATCCTGCAATATATTGAAGCGGTTTGAGACGACTCAACTACTTGATAATGCACACTGTCAAATGCAAGAATTATTATTATCATCTTATATTTATGTCCTGTGGCTATGGGACTCCGCAACAAGTGGAAATAGCATTGTCAGCATTCACATCATCAAATCCCTTCGCAATCCTAAACCCCCTCTATCAGGTCCTCTCTCTCAGTTGTCTCAACTGCAGAGAGTTTATACCCCGCTCAGAGTTAGACGTGGTAAGGCGCTATATCAAATGCAAGGATTATTATTATTATTATTATTATTATTGTAAGTGAATGATTAGAGTAGGGTCAGTCCACCAGTTCGCCACAGGGTGGGGCTATTGTGCTTCATCTCCTTCACTTGTTTGACGTGACCTTCGACGGTTCCATGGACCCTTAGGTTGGGTTATTTGGGGTCAGTCGGGTGTCTGAGACGAGCGTAATACCCATCGCCGTTGTTTAAGAGCCTCCGAACGCACCTGAGAATTCCAGGCCTCCCATGGAAATCCCAGAGATAGGTTGTTGGAATGGAATGGGCTCTCTCTCTCTCTCTCTCTCAATCCCTGGAGGAACGCACCCTGCTCACCTACTTCCGGAGAGTGTTAGGCGCGGAGCCAAGGCTTGTGTGGGGGGGGGGTAGCCCAGAGTGTGCGTTGGGGTAACTGCTGAGCCTAACCGGCTAAAGCCACGTAACTTGCCGTTGAGAGAGAGCACCGTCTGGCCAAGCTTTCCCGCTGCTTGTCCAGCTAGGACCACCCTCACGGCTTTGGCTGCAGGGTTCACGGGAGCTGAGGGGGGAGGATTCCCTGCCCTCAGCCCCTTCCAGGTCCTGCCGATGGGAGCCGGGCTGCTAAGTCAGTCTCGCTCATCACAGGCAGCAATCGTAATGCTGCCAGTGTGCCCACTGAGCGTGAGTATTTGTGTCCCATCAAGCGCTGAGTGTGCCCCTTGTGAGAGTGCACGAAGCAGCGAGTGTGCAAAGTGACCAATGATGGTGCGAAGCTAGAAGCGAGTGTGGGAAGTGAGCAATGAGGGTGTCCTGTGAGATCTGTCTAGATCGTCTCCCGAGCAGGAGATACCAATCGCTTTTTTGCTTTACGTTTACTTTTCACATTTTTGAGATAAAAAGAAACAAGAATTTTACGAAACCTGTTTTCATTGAATTTTCTTTCTGGTGAACTTTACTTGTTCGTTACCCGGAAGCTTTACTCCCTGATCTGGGAGTGTGGACGGATGCACAGCGTAGAGGGAGCTTTACTGTGTATAAGTCCTGTGGAGTCCTGTAGCTCAGTGGTTGGAGCACTCGCTTTGCAAGTGAGAGACCTGAGTTCAATCCAGGCAGAGGGCAAACCTCGGGCAAGTTTCCTTACTCCACACAGAGCCTAATAATAATCCCTCCAAAACCAAAAACAATAATAAATTGGTCATTTTCAATCCGTGACTGTTTGTGGGACATTGCTGTGCGCAATTGGCTGCCGCGTTCGCCCACAAATATACAGTCAATTCACTTTACAGTGTGTTCTGAGAAGCGCTTTGGGGCGTCGAGAAGACGTGAAAAGCGCTATATCAAATGCAAGAATTATTATTATTATAAACATCAAGTGCCCGTTTACGGCGACAGTGACTGTGTGTGTGTGACCTATTGCCCAATTTGCTCGGAGTGTGTTTCAAGAGGCTGGAGGGGAAGTGAGAGGGGGAGTGAGAGGGTGAGTGGGGTGGGGTGCGGGGCGGAGGGGAAACTCAGGGTGTTGCTGTGGTCTGTAGAACCGGTACTGACTGTTCCTCTCTGTGTCTCTGCCTGGCGTTTGAGGCGCTCTCCAGCCTCGCCTCATCCATTATTCAAGCTGCTACAGAAATGCGACAGATGCACTGGGATGGATGTGGGATCTGCTGCGGGACTGCATTGGAGCCTGAGCGACGCGGCTGACCCGAAAGCCTCAATTAGATTCCGGTTTGTTAACTCACTCAGTTAGTTCTCGCTTCACCATTACTCATATGACGGGTCTAAAGCTGTTGTGTGGCTTCTCTGAATGAACCGTGTGTGGCTGATTCTGTTGGGCTTTCGCTTCTAGGACAAGAGGTTGGGCCAAGTTCTGAGTGTCTAACCCCAGACTAAGTGCATCTTAAACCCACATCCCTTTACCTCTGACCCATCATATCTACACAGCGCCTTTCAAGTCTGGAAAATGTCCCCCAAAAGGCCGGACCATCAAGGATTCGAGCCGGGGGTTGGGTTCAGGAGGTGGTGGAAGGGCGGGGAGGGTGGGGTGGGAGGGTGACCGGAGGCACGGTCCAGGAGGAAGGTTTGAGGCAAGACCCGTGCAGCGTTAGTGGGGTAAGCGACCTGTGTTCGACACTGCGCACAAATTGGACTCGACCACCACTGTTTGTGGGGACGCTGCTGTGCGCGATCGGCTGCCGCGTTTCGCCCACAAAACACACGGTCACTCCGCTTCACATTGTATCACACGAAGCGCTTTCTGATTTCTCCTCTCTCTCTCTCTCTCTCTCTCTCTCTCTCTCCCTGAAACTCACTCCCGCCTCAGGCTCCATCAGCCGCGGGCAGGATGTCAACAGGGCAGATTGGCTGTGGCCCCGTGCCCAAAAGACCAGTCACTACACGTCAAAGCGCTCGTGTGTGAGCGGGAAGGACTTTGGGACGTTCCAAAGTCATTAGCCGCTGTATCAAACTCAAGGATTTTATTTATTTATAACCTTTTTGGCAAACACATGATGCCAGATGCAGCATTTATATGATATTCCCATCTCTGGGTCACTGTTCCTTCAGCCTGGCTGTGATCGCGGTCTCACTCGGGGCCTAACACCCTCCCTCCTCAGGCCCTGGACGCTCACACTCACGCAGCCGGCAACCGTGCAGTCCCCACGCGCGCAGCGACACGCAGCGGCTCACACCAGCGCAGCTGACGCGGGCAAAGTGCGCCCGTGCAGCCTCCCGCGCGCGCGTGAAACCCGATCTATCTCTACGTGCACGTCGCACGCACGCAACACGCACCCGTGCAGCCCACAGCCGTGCAGCTCGCGACCACCTATGAAACACCAGCATCGGCGACCAAGGTTATTGACAGTCCCGTCGCCCCATTGCCCCCCTCCATTGCTCCACACACACCCCCCCACCCTTTACCGTAGCCAGGCAAAGGCACCGTAAATATACGGCAGCGTCAAGCCTCTCTCGTCTGGCGAAGTAACGTGCAGAATACAGACAGCGCAGGGCAGACACCTTTGCAAAAAAAAAAGCAGTCGTGCAATTTAGATTGTGCAAACAGGTCTGTCATTCCTGTACCTGTGCCAAGACTGCGTGAGAGAAGGGGGGAGAGAGGGAGAGAGAGGGATCTGAACCGGGCAGTGTGTGTGTGTGTGTGTGTGTGTGCGTGTGGCATGTGTGTGTGTGTGTGTGTGTGTGCCGTGTGCGTGGTTCCTGCCAACCCCACCCACCTGTGCAGCTTGAGCATCGCAGCTCACATCCGCACAGCTGGCACTCACGCAACACACACCTGTGCAGTGTGCGCCCATGCACCGTGCAGCCATCCAGCACCCATGCACTCACACATCACACAAACACACAGACGCACACCACACACACACACATACAGCCACACGCACTACACACACACACGTCACACAGACACACGTCACACAGAGATACACCATACACACACACACATATACACAGGATATTCTACATGGTTCGTTTATCTCTATATTCACCCACAAATACACAGTCAATTCACTTTACTCTACATTCTGTAAAGGGCTTTGAGACGTGAAAACAACAACAACAACTTGACATTTACACGTCGGAAGGATGTCCCAAGGCACTGGACAGTCAGTGTTTCGGACCCGAGCTGGGAGTCGGGATGGGGGGGTGGGGAGGGGGGGTGAAAAGGCGGGTGATCGAAAGCACGGTCGAAGAAGAGGGTCTTGAGACGGGTCTTGAAGGAGGCAAGCGAGGGGGCGAGGCGGAGGGAATGCGTGAGGGAGTTCCAGCGGGTGGGTGGGGTGGGTAAGGGGTGGGGGCAGAGTGGCAGAAGGCCCGCCCGCCAATGGTGGGGCGAGCGAGGAGGGCGGGCGGGGTATGGGGGGGGGGGCAGCGCGAGGGCGAAACGAACTTTAACGGGTTCAGTTGATCGTTCGACGGTCACTCTTAAATGGCGAAGCGTCACGCCAGGACTGCACAGCCGGAAGCGAATCCGTCGCCGAGCTTTGCGGGGTCATCGAGACGTCTCGACGCGCTTCGCAGGACACACCGCGCGGTGTAGTGACTGTACATTTTGTGGGCGAAACACGGCAGCCAATTGTGTACAGCAGCGTTCCACAAACAGTCATGAATATATATATATATCAGTATATCAGTGGATATCTATACAGCTCTCTTTCTCTCTCTCTCTCTCTGTGTATATAGGGTATATCCTGATGGCTCTCTATATCTTTATAGATCTCAAATATCCCCCCACCCCCCCACAACCCACCCCCCCCCCCCACCCCCACACACACACACACTTCAAGCCTCAGGCACTGAATGCAAATTAGTCTCTCTCTCCCCCATCACACACACACACACACATCAAAATGAACACCTGACATATTTCTGAATTCTTAGCAAAAAAAAACAGGAATAATCCTAATAAAAAAAATAGGCAAACCAGCCTTAGAAATGTCCTTCTGCCCCCCACACCCCACACACTAACTCCTCAAACCCCCTCTACCCCATCTCTTTCTCTCTCTCTCTCTCTCTCTCTCCTCAACCCACAAACTATTGATTCGTGGGCTGAATTTTTTTTTAATGTATATAAAAAAATAGGTATTAATTAATATGATGGATAGAAATACAGGGGAGCAATAAAAGCCTCTGGTTTGTGACCTGCCTGGGTGTAAAGTGGTACAGGAACACGTCAGTATTCTGCAGTAGAATGGTTAAACCCTTTTAAAATACACACACATATGTATATATATATATATATATATATTTATACAGAGAGAGAGAGAGAGAGAGAGAGCTACCCTACACTTACGTAGGCAATCTTGTCATCACTCCTTTGCAGAGATTTTTCTTTTAGGGGAGGGAAAGGGGGAGGAGAGGGAGAGGGGGAGGTAAAGGGGGAATTGGTTCTGGAAGAGGGAAGCATCATATCAGAAAGGAAGATAACACACAGAGAAGGACCAGAGAGAGATGATGGGGACGCATTATATCTTGACCCCAGTCGTTCTGCAGTGAGGTACCCGCATTGCCAACCAATATATTTTGCTCTCTCTCTCTCTGTTGCATCTTTTTTTTTTAAGTCTAAGAGGGAGAGGGAGAGAGGGAGAGGGAGAGAGAGAGGGAGGGAGAGAGATTGCATCTCCCATCTGGTACCCAAGTCTTGTCTCTCTCTCTCTGTCTGTATCCTGGGAGTGTGAGAGTGAGGAGGTGTGTACTGCCTTTGAGAAGAACGAGTGAAAATTGGACTCACACTCACTCACTCACTCACACTCACTCACTCACTCACTCACACTCACAGAGGAAAAAAAAAACCCCAGGATCTGTTTGTTTCATTGCGATTTCCAGTGGGAAAAAAAAACTGCCGAAAGCTGTAGAAGAGACACACACACAGAGAGAGGGAGAGAGAGAGAGAGAGAGGGAGAGAGGGAGAAAGCATCTTAAATCGAGCAGTAAGTATTAAAGTGGTTTAAAAGCCATTCATTCGCTCTCTCTATATTTTAATGGAATACTAACATGAGATATATATATATATATATATAAAAAATGTTAATGTCTTTTCCTGATAAGAAAAATAACAGTGGTGGACTTGTACTGTTGATGATAGAACAGCAGGAAAAACAACAACAACAACTCCCCCTTTTAATCATTTACCCCCATCTATCTATCTATCTATCTATCTATCTATCTATCTATCTATCTATCTATCTATCTATCTATCTATCTATCTATCTATCTATCTATCTATCTATCTATCTATCTATCTATCTATCTATCTATCTATCTATCATCTATCTATCCATCCAATTCCCCACCTACACCCCCCCCACCTCCCCCCCAAAAAAAAAAATGTTTTGATACGTTTCAATAAATTTGCAACGAGGAGCCAGAAAAAAAATAAGAGAGAGAGAGAGAGAGAGGGAGGGATGTGTTAGACAGATATGTTCCAAAAAAAAACAGTTTCATTAATTCCAATGATAACAAATGATGCATTGACTGAGGCTGCAAACCTGTGTGTGTGTGTGTGTGTGTGTGTGTGTGTCTGTGTGTGTGTGTCTGTGTGTGTCTGTGTGTGTAGATCTGTCCATCGCTCTGTCTTTCTACGGCCAACTTCGATTTATTTATTTCTCCGTCGTGTTTCCGTGCGTTTCGTTGCCCCTAAACGTGCCGGCGGACCTCGGTTAAACGACACGGCTTCGGAGCGCTCCGAGGCGTCTCGAGGACGCGACGGGGCTCCGTGCCAAATGCAGGGGGTGGGGGGGGGTGGGTGGGGGGGGTCATCAGTCGTATAATTACTATTATTCTTATTGCATTGCGGTTATCGATTGATTTTTTTTTGGGGGTGGGGGGTTGCAAATGTCTGTCTGCTTTTTTTTTTGACCATCTAGGATTGAGAGGTATGTGTTCTTGGCTTGAAATGCGGGGAGGGTGGGGGGAGTGGTGGGGGGGGTTGTGTGTGTGTGTGTGTGTGCGTGTGTGTGTGGGTGAGGGGATGGTGAGAAAGGGGGGGGGGAAAGGGATATTTTGCTTGCAAATGCTTTAACGCTAGCAAGGGCTCCCTCTCCCACCCCCCCCCCCCCCACCCCATCATCTCTCGCTCTACCCCTCTCTGTCTCACTCTCTCTCTCTCCTCTCTGTCTCCCTCTCTCTCCCTCTCTCTCTCTCTCTCTCTCGTTAAACCTGCCTTAACGATTGTAAGCGGAGAGAGAATGTGCTGTGTGGATTATACTGTGCATGGGTTGCCTTGTTAAGCGATTGCTAGCTGGCTTTGGGGAGGGCAGGCGGGCGGGCGGGGGGGGGTGGGGTGTGGGTGGGTATGTGTGTGGGGGGGTGGTGGGGGAGAGAAGGAAGCCTAACGAACGGCCTGGGTTTTAACCAAATACCTGACATACAGTAGGTACTGTATTGAGCGCCAGGCAGTCAATCCCACCCAACCCCGTGTCTGTCTGTCTGGTCCGTCTGTCTTGTCTGTCTGTCTGTCTACATCTCTGGCCTTGGCTGTCTGTCTGTCTAACCCACCAATCGACCTCGCCACAAGCCAGTCCACCTTCCACCCAAACTCTCCGTTGCCTCCGCATCAGTCTATCTCCCTTTCGCCGGCCGGAGACACAGCCACTACGCTTCCTAGTGCATCCCGTGAAGCGCTTTGAGACGTCTCGAGGACGTGATAGGGCTCTGTATCAAATGCACGGATTATTATTATTATTATTATAATATCTCTACAGCACGTTCCCTGTATATTTAGGGCATAGGTAGAAAGCCCTCTCTCTCTCTATCGCTATCTGTGCACACTCTCTCTCTCTATATATGTCTACGTCTCTCTCTCTATCTCTTTCTCTCTCTGTGTGAACACAGCGTATATCTATACAGCTCTCTCTCTATATATATATACAACTGCATCTCTTTCTATCTCTCTCTCTCTCTATGTGAACACAGGGTATATCTATACAGCTCTCTCTCTCTATATATATGTATATATATATACAATTGCATCTCTTTCTATCGCGCTCTCTCTCTCTCTCTCTCTCTCTCTGTGTGAACACAGGGTATATCTATGTAGCTCTCTCTCTCCATATATATATACAACTGCATCTCTTTCTATCTATCTCTTTCTCTCTCTCTCTCTCTCTATGTGAACACAGGGTATATTTATATAGCTCTCTCTCTCTCTCTCTCTATATATATATATACAATTCCATCTCTTTCTATCGCTCTCTCTCTCTCTCTGTGTGAACACAGGGTATATCTATATAGCTCTCTCTCTCTATATATATACAATTGCATCTCTTTCTCTCTCTCTCTCTCTCTCTCTCTCTCCCTCTTTCTCTCCATCTCCATCTCCCCGCAGACAAACTGGCATCACATGTGAACTGACGGGCGAGTGGTTGAGAATCTTAACAACACGACTGCACAGCAGATCCCCAGAGAGCAGCTCATGATGTCATGCAGACACTGTGGGCAAACGGGGGGCTGCAGCATAGTCAACTGAGGGCCTGGGTGTGCGTGTGCGTGTGTGTGTGTGTGTGCGCGTGTGCGTGTGTGTTTGCGTGCGTCTCTGTGCATGTGTGTTGTGCGCGTGTGGCTGTGTGCGAGTGTCTGCTTGTGTGTACGTGCGTCTGTGTCTGTCTGTGCGTATGTGTCTCTGTGCGTGCGTGTCCTTGTGTGTGTGTGTGCGTGTGCGCGCGCGCCTGTCTCTTTGTGTGTGTCTGTGCGTGCGCGCGTGGCTGCGCGTGCACGAGTGTGAGTGTCCGCCCGTGCGCGTCTGTGTGTGTGTAACGTGCGTCTGTCTGTGCGTATGTGCGCGCCTGTCTCCTTGTGTGTGTCTCTGTGCGCGCGTGCGGCTGGGTGTGCGCACGAGTGTGAGTGTCTGTATATGTCCGTGTGTGTGAGTGCGAGTGTGACACGCAGTCACACTCACAGACACTCACGCTCACACACTGTGAGATAAACCAACCAAGACACGGTCCATCACCTTCGATGGGTGCAATATAATAATAATAATAATAATAATCCTTATCACATCTTCAAGACGTCTCAAAGCGCTTCACGGGACACACTGGAAAGTGTAGTGACTGTGGGCGAATTAGCGAGAGACACACCGCTGTGCTTCGGATAGTCGCGACACAAGTGGTCGCAGCTAGAAAGAGTGGGGGTGGGGGTGGGGGGGGTGTGGGGGGGGTGTGGGGGAGAGAGAGGGTAACTGGGTTAACTGGTATTCTGTACCCGGTTCAGTCCCTGCCCCACCCACATCCCCCAAATTCCAACTAGTCTTAGCCTGCGATGCCGTTTCATTTTCCAAAATTGTGTGTGTCTGTGTTGTGTGTGTATGTATCTTGTGTGGGTCTGCATGTGTGGGTCTGCGTGTGTGGGTCGGCGTGCAGGTCTGTGTGTGGGTCTGCGTGTGTGAGTCTGCGTGTGTGGGTCGGCGTGTGTGGGTCGGCGTGTGTGGGTCTGTGTCTGTGGGTCTGCGTGTGTGGGTCTGCGTGTGTGGGTCGGCGTGTGTGGGTCGGCGTGTAGGTCTGTGTGTGGGTCTGCGTGTGGGTCTGCGTGTGTGGGTCTGCGTGTGGGTCTGTGTGTGGGTCTGCGTGTGTGGGTCTGCGTGTGTGGGTGTGGGTGTGGGTTGTGGGGGGGGTGGGGGGATATTTGAGATCTATAAAGATATAGAGAGCCATCAGGATATACCCTATATACACAGAGGAGAGGAGAAAGAGAGCTGTATAGATATCCACTGATATACTGATATATATATATATTCATGACTGTTTGTGGAACGCTGCTGTACACAATTGGCTGCCGTGTTTCGCCCACAAAATGTACAGTCACTACACCGCGCGGTGTGTCCTGCGAAGCGCGTCGAGACGTCTCGATGACCCCGCAAAGCTCGGCGACGGATTCGCTTCCGGCTGTGCAGTCCTGGCGTGATGCTTCGCCATTTAAGAGTGACCGTCGAACGATCAACTGAACCCGTTAAAGTTCGTTTCGCCCTCGCGCTGCCCCCCCCCCCCATACCCCGCCCGCCCTCCTCGCTCGCCCCACCATTGGCGGGCGGGCCTTCTGCCACTCTGCCCCCACCCCTTACCCACCCCACCCACCCGCTGGAACTCCCTCACGCATTCCCTCCGCCTCGCCCCCTCGCTTGCCTCCTTCAAGACCCGTCTCAAGACCCTCTTCTTCGACCGTGCTTTCGATCACCCGCCTTTTCACCCCCCCTCCCCACCCCCCCATCCCGACTCCCAGCTCGGGTCCGAAACACTGACTGTCCAGTGCCTTGGGACATCCTTCCGACGTGTAAATGTCAAGTTGTTGTTGTTGTTTTCACGTCTCAAAGCCCTTTACAGAATGTAGAGTAAAGTGAATTGACTGTGTATTTGTGGGTGAATATAGAGATAAACGAACCATGTAAAATATCCTGTGTATATGTGTGTGTGTGTGTGTATGGTGTATCTCTGTGTGACGTGTGTCTGTGTGACGTGTGTGTGTGTGTAGTGCGTGTGGCTGTATGTGTGTGTGTGTGTGTGTGGTGTGCGTCTGTGTGTTTGTGTGATGTGTGAGTGCATGGGTGCTGGATGGCTGCACGGTGCATGGGCGCACACTGCACAGGTGTGTGTTGCGTGAGTGCCAGCTGTGCGGATGTGAGCTGCGATGCTCAAGCTGCACAGGTGGGTGGGGTTGGCAGGAACCACGCACACGGCACACACACACACACACACACACATGCCACACGCACACACACACACACACACACACACTGCCCGGTTCAGATCCCTCTCTCTCCCTCTCTCCCCCCTCTCTCTCACGCAGTCTTGGCACAGGTACAGGAATGACAGACCTGTTTGCACAATCTAAATTGCACGACTGCTTTTTTTTTTTGCAAAGGTGTCTGCCCTGCGCTGTCTGTATTCTGCACGTTACTTCGCCAGACGAGAGAGGCTTGACGCTGCCGTATATTTACGGTGCCTTTGCCTGGCTACGGTAAAGGGTGGGGGGGGGTGTGTGTGGAGCAATGGAGGGGGGCAATGGGGCGACGGGACTGTCAATAACCTTGGTCGCCGATGCTGGTGTTTCATAGGTGGTCGTGAGCTTCACGGCTGTGGGCTGCACGGGTGCGTGTTGCGTGCGTGCGACGTGCACGTAGAGATAGATGGGGTTTCACGCGCGCGCGGGAGGCTGCACGGGCGCACTTTGCCCGCGTCAGCTGCGCTGGTGTGAGCCGCTGCATGTCGCTGCGCGCGTGGGGACTGCACGGTTGCCGGCTGCGTGAGTGTGAGCGTCCAGGGCCTGAGGAGGGAGGGTGTTAGGCCCCGAGTGAGACCGCGATCACAGCCAGGCTGAAGGAACAGTGACCCAGAGATGGGAATATCATATAAATGCTGCATCTGGCATCATGTGTTTGCCAAAAAGGTTATAAATAAATAAAATCCTTGAGTTTGATACAGCGGCTAATGACTTTGGAACGTCCCAAAGTCCTTCCCGCTCACACACGAGCGCTTTGACGTGTAGTGACTGGTCTTTTGGGCACGGGGCCACAGCCAATCTGCCCTGTTGACATCCTGCCCGCGGCTGATGGAGCCTGAGGCGGGAGTGAGTTTCAGGGAGAGAGAGAGAGAGAGAGAGAGAGAGAGAGAGAGGAGAAATCAGAAAGCGCTTCGTGTGATACAATGTGAAGCGGAGTGACCGTGTGTTTTGTGGGCGAAACGCGGCAGCCGATCGCGCACAGCAGCGTCCCCACAAACAGTGGTGGATCGAGTCCAATTTGTGCGCAGTGTCGAACACAGGTCGCTTACCCCCACTAACGCTGCACGGGTCTTGCCTCAAACCTTCCTCCTGGACCGTGCCTCCGGTCACCCTCCCACCCCCACCCTCCCCGCCCTTCCACCACCTCCTGAACCCAACCCCCGGCTCGAATCCTTGATGGTCCGGCCTTTTGGGGGACATTTTCCAGACTTGAAAGGCGCTGTGTAGATATGATGGGTCAGAGGTAAAGGGATGTGGGTTTAAGATGCACTTAGTCTGGGGTTAGACACTCAGAACTTGGCCCAACCTCTTGTCCTAGAAGCGAAAGCCCAACAGAATCAGCCACACACGGTTCATTCAGAGAAGCCACACAACAGCTTTAGACCCGTCATATGAGTAATGGTGAAGCGAGAACTAACTGAGTGAGTTAACAAACCGGAATCTAATTGAGGCTTTCGGGTCAGCCGCGTCGCTCAGGCTCCAATGCAGTCCCGCAGCAGATCCCACATCCATCCCAGTGCATCTGTCGCATTTCTGTAGCAGCTTGAATAATGGATGAGGCGAGGCTGGAGAGCGCCTCAAACGCCAGGCAGAGACACAGAGAGGAACAGTCAGTACCGGTTCTACAGACCACAGCAACACCCTGAGTTTCCCCTCCGCCCCGCACCCCACCCCACTCACCCTCTCACTCCCCCTCTCACTTCCCCTCCAGCCTCTTGAAACACACTCCGAGCAAATTGGGCAATAGGTCACACACACACAGTCACTGTCGCCGTAAACGGGCACTTGATGTTTATAATAATAATAATTCTTGCATTTGATATAGCGCTTTTCACGTCTTCTCGACGCCCCAAAGCGCTTCTCAGAACACACTGTAAAGTGAATTGACTGTATATTTGTGGGCGAACGCGGCAGCCAATTGCGCACAGCAATGTCCCACAAACAGTCACGGATTGAAAATGACCAATTTATTATTGTTTTTGGTTTTGGAGGGATTATTATTAGGCTCTGTGTGGAGTAAGGAAACTTGCCCGAGGTTTCGCCCTCTGCCGGGGATTGAACTCAGGTCTCTCACTTGCAAAGCGAGTGCTCCAACCACTGAGCTACAGGACTCCACAGGACTTATACACAGTAAAGCTCCCTCTACGCTGTGCATCCGTCCACACTCCCAGATCAGGGAGTAAAGCTTCCGGGTAACGAACAAGTAAAGTTCACCAGAAAGAAAATTCAATGAAAACAGGTTTCGTAAAATTCTTGTTTCTTTTTATCTCAAAAATGTGAAAAGTAAACGTAAAGCAAAAAAGCGATTGGTATCTCCTGCTCGGGAGACGATCTTAGACAGATCTCACAGGACACCCTCATTGCTCACTTCCCACACTCGCTTCTAGCTTCGCACCATCATTGGTCACTTTGCACACTCGCTGCTTCGTGCACTCTCACAAGGGGCACACTCAGCGCTTGATGGGACACAAATACTCACGCTCAGTGGGCACACTGGCAGCATTACGATTGCTGCCTGTGATGAGCGAGACTGACTTAGCAGCCCGGCTCCCATCGGCAGGACCTGGAAGGGGCTGAGGGCAGGGAATCCTCCCCCCTCAGCTCCCGTGAACCCTGCAGCCAAAGCCGTGAGGGTGGTCCTAGCTGGACAAGCAGCGGGAAAGCTTGGCCAGACGGTGCTCTCTCTCAACGGCAAGTTACGTGGCTTTAGCCGGTTAGACTCAAGCAGTTACCCCAACGCACACTCTGGGCTACCCCCCCCCACCCCACACAAGCCTTGGCTCCGCGCCTAACACTCTCCGGAAGTAGGTGAGCAGGGTGCGTTCCTCCAGGGATTGAGAGAGAGAGAGAGAGAGAGCCCATTCCATTCCAACAACCTATCTCTGGGATTTCCATGGGAGGCCTGGAATTCTCAGGTGCGTTCGGAGGCTCTTAAACAACGGCGATGGGTATTACGCTCGTCTCAGACACCCGACTGACCCCCAAATAACCCAACCTAAGGGTCCATGGAACCCGTCGAAGGTCAACGTCAAACAAGTGAAGGAGATGAAGCACAATAGCCCCACCCTGTGGCGAACTGGTGGACTGACCCTACTCTAATCATTCACTTACAATAATAATAATAATAATAATAATAATCCTTGCATTTGATATAGCGCCTTACCACGTCTAACTCTGAGCGGGGTATAAACTCTCTGCAGTTGAGACAACTGAGAGAGAGGACCTGATAGAGGGGGTTTAGGATTGCGAAGGGATTTGATGATGTGAATGCTGACAATGCTATTTCCACTTGTTGCGGAGTCCCATAGCCACAGGACATAAATATAAGATGATAATAATAATTCTTGCATTTGACAGTGTGCATTATCAAGTAGTTGAGTCGTCTCAAACCGCTTCAATATATTGCAGGATAAGCCGGATGTATGATGTATTGTAAATAATAATAATAATAATAATAATCCTGGCATTTGATATAGCGCTTTTCACGTCGGGAGGACGTCCCAAAGTGCTTCACAGAACACACTGTAAAGTGAATTGACTGTATATTTGTGGGCGAACGCGGCAGCCAATTGCGCACAGCGATGTCCCACAAACAGTCCTAAGTAAGTAAGTAAATAAGTAAGGAAGTAAGGAAGGAAGTAAGGAAGGAAGGAAGGAAGGAAGGAAGGAAGGAAGGAAATAAGCAAGCAAGTAAGTAACTGAAGTAAGTAAGTAAGTCCTGTTGTAGTTCTAACAGACAATTTGGAGGAAACATCATCACATAGAATGTGGTGAGACTGTGGAACTTACTGCTGGAAACTGTGGTCGGAGCAGAGACACATGCATAAGGACAGTAAATAATAATAATAATAATAATCCTTGCATTTGATATAGCGCTTTATCGCATCTTTGAGACGTCTCAAAGTAGGAACCCGGCTATTAGTCGATTGGCAGATCGCTTCCCGGGGGGTAATAATCCCTTCAAAAAAAAAAGTAATAATAATTTGGTCACTCGATCCACGGCTGTTAGTGGGATGTTGCTGAGCACAATTGGCTGCTGCGTTTCGCCCCAACTATACAACACAGTCACAAGACTTCACAGTGTATCCTGTGAAGGGCTTTGAGACGGCTTGACTCAGCGCCTTGGGACGTCCTCCCGACGTGACAGGCGCTCTGTAAATGGAATCTTGTTGTTGTTGTTGTTGACGACGTGATGAGGCGCTGTATCAAACCCAAGGATTTTTTTTATTATCATAAAGCAATCAGCAACAACAACATCAAAATTACCCAAGGCGCTGGACAGTCAGTCTTTTGGACCCAAGCTGGGTTGGGGGGGGGGGGGTCGGGATCCTGGTGGGTGTGGGAGGCAGAGGGCATGGACGGTTGTGGGGGGTGGGGTGGGGAGTGATGGAGGACGATCGAAAAAGTGGTCGAATAGGAGGATCTATATGAGATGGGTCTTGGAGGAGGCAACAGAAGGAAGGAAGGGGTGGGGGGGTTGAGGCGGAGGGAGTTGGAGGGTTTGGTGGTGGTGGTGGGGGCAGAAGGTTCGCCCGCCAATGGTGGGGTGTGGTGGGGGGGTTTGGGTGGGGGTGGGGGGGGGGCGAGACGGGATGGCGTGGGGGTTTGGGGGAACGTGAAGGAGGACCGAGCCCGCTGAGCGGAGGGAGGAACGGTGGGGGGGGGGTGGGATGAAGCCTCCCTGTAGGTTGGTGGGTGGGGGGGGGGGGTGATGGGGGTGGTGGGGGGGTTGAGGTTGGGTTCGGAGGTCGCAGAGGTAGCCGTGGGGGTGGGGGCGGGGGAGTTGGTGGGGGGGAGGCCATGAGGGGGGGGCGTTGAAGTCCCATTGGGATGGAATCCCATTGGGTTGACCAAAGTTGCCTCCAAAGCGGTTGGAGGTTGACCATCCCGCGGCACTGCGCAGGCGCGGTCGTTGCCAGGCGACGCGTGGGCGGGGCCAAGAGTGAGGGGGGCGGGGCTCAGGGGGAGGGGCGGGAGCAGGCGGAGAGGAGACGCCGAGCTGTGATTGGTCGGTGCTCAAACCCCGCCCCCCTGGTTTCCCGGCATGCTCAACGCCCGCCCCCGATTTCCCGGCGTGCCTCGGGACAAAGAAGGCCGAAGATGGCGGCCGACGTGCAGCTGCTGTGTCTGGCCTCCAGCAGTGGGGTCCCCCTGTACTGCAGGAGCAAGGGGCGCTGCAGACAGGTAACCCCACCAACCCCCCCACCCTCCTCCCCCTCCCTCAAACTACACACTATAATGGCTGCTCCTCACCTCGTTATTGCCCCCTCCCCCACATACTTTTTTATATTAAAAATATTTGTGTCTATTATCTAAAATAAATACTAATAATCCCCAAACTACGCACTACAACGGCTCCTCACTTAGTTGTTGGCCACATACCCTCTCCCTCCCCCACCCCCTCCACCCCCATAACATACTTATTTTAAAAAATATATTATTTCTATTTATTATCCCGAATAAATACAAATAATCCCCAAACTACACACTATAATGGCTGCTCCTCACCTAGTTATTGTCCACAAACCCTACCCCACCCCCCAACCCCACCCCTACCTCCCCATAACATTTTTAAAAATAGCATTATTATTTATATTTATTATCTAGAATATAAATAATTAAATCTACATTTATTGGGGGGGGGGAGAAGGGGGATGTGGGTGTTGTAAGTGTAAGAATATCCCCCCCCCCCCCCCCCCACTCTGGTTGTTTTGTGTTTCACTCACAAAATACACAGTCAATTCCACTTTACACTGTATCCTGTGAAGCGCTTTGAGACGTCTCGGAGATGTGATGAGCGGCTGTATCAATTGCGAGGGTTATTATTGTTCACTAGCGCAGGGTTTAGAGCGCTCGCCTCGGAAGTGAGAGAACCCGGATTCGATTCCCAGGCAGGACAACATCTTAGGCAAGTTTCCTTACTCCGCACACACACACGCGCCTCTGTTTACTCAGCAGTAAGTAGGAACCCGGTTGTTAGTCGATTGACGGATCACTTTCCAGGAGGTAATAAAACCCTTCCAAAAAATAAATAAAATACAAATCATAATAATAATTTGGTCCGCTCGATCCACGACTGTTCGTGGGACCCTGCTGTGCGCAATTGGCTGCCGTGTTTCACTCACAAAATACACAGGTCAATTCACTTTACGGTATAATCTTTGAGACTTCTCAATAGTAATAGTAATAGTAATAATAATCCTTGCATTTGATAGAGCACTTTTCACGTCGGGAGGACATCCCAAAGCGCTTCACAGAATATACTGTAAAGTGAATTGACTGTATATTTGTGGGCGAACGCGGCAGCCAATTGCGCACAGCAATGTCCCACAAACAGTCGTAGATTGAAAATGACCAATTTATTATTGTTTTTGGTTTTGGAGGGATTATTATTAAGCTCTGTGTGGAGTAAGGAAACTTGCCCAAGGTTTCACCCTCTGCCGGGAATTGAACCCAGGTGTCTCACTTGCAAAGCGAGTGCTCTAACCACTGAGCTACAGGACTTAATGATGGGATAAGACTCTTATCAAATGCAAGGATTACTATTATAGTTCCCAAAGCACTTCACCGGCAAAGGCAGGTCAGCCTGAATCTGTCGGTCGTGCTCTTGCCTCTCGAGTCGGGAGGATAATACTAATAATCCTTGCATTTGATATAGTGCCTTATCGTTGATGAGACGCTTCGAAGCACTTCATAGAATTTATGGTAAAGTGGATTGACTGTATTTTGTGGGCTAAAATGCGGCAGCCAATTGAAATTTAAGTCAAGGCTCCCTACCTCACCCCATTCCATGTCGGGGATTTGGAACTCACAGGGTCTAAGGTGGCCCTAGGATGCAGTGCTGGGGGTGTGCTGCCTTGTTGGAGGTGTCATCCTTCGGTTGAGACATTAAACCAAAGTCCCGTCTGCCCATCTAGGTGAACAATAAAGGTCCCTTGTGTAGTATAGTCACCTTCAAACTCTTCCACGGTCTTGTTCCCCCTACCTCTCTGACCTCCTAACCCCAGATCAGCCTGTCCGCTCCCTCTGTTCGGCAGACAACAGCCTTCTTCAGCTCCCCTGCCCTTCCTGCCCCACCATTGGCGGTTAGGCATTCAGCATCTCTGCCCAGTCACTCTAGAACTCTATCCCACAATCTCTCTGCCTCTCTTGCCTCCTTCAAGTCCTCTTCGGCCACCCTCCAACTCCCACCCCCATCTTCCAATCTCCGCCGCTCCTGACCCCAACAACCAGTTTCATTGGGACGTCTCAAAGTGCTTCACAGATATCCTATAAAGTGTAGTGATTGTGTGTTTTGTGGTCACTCAATCCACAACTGTGGGTTCCTACTTAACGCTGGTAAACAGGCGTGTGGGTGGAGTAAGGAAACTTGTCCAACATTTCACCAACCGGGAATATCAAGTCCTCGCTTGCAAGGCGAGCACTCTAACCACTGAGCTACAGGAGTCCTTGCTATAATAATCCTAGTTATCATTCGATAGCTCATCTTGGCACCGAGCAGCTTTATGTTCTGTGTGTCTTGCCTTCACAGTTGGGTCTGCAGTCAGTAACTGAACCTCGTTCCTGTTATAATCTCTGTCCTCTCCTCTCCAGCTTCCCTTTTCTGTGATCGGGTCACTGAATGGGGTGCACATGTTTGGCAGTAATCAGGACGTATTGCTGACCAGCACTTGTACCGAGAACGCCCGGGTTTTCTGGAGAGTATTTCACGACAGGTGAGGCTGAGCAGCAGTGGCAGAGCAAGTTATTTTATCACTGAGTCCCTCCTCACTAGCAGTAAGTAGGAACACGGTTGTTAGTCATTTAGTGGATCGCTTTCCTGGTGTAATAATCCCTAAAAAAAAATCGCTCACTCAATCCACGATTGTTTGTGGTGACGCTACTGCGCGCAATTGGCTGCCACTTTACGCCCTCAAAATATACAAGCCAATTCACTTTGCAGCATATCCTGTGAAGCGCTTTGAGATGTCTCAATGACGTGGTAAGGCGCTATATTAAATAATAATAATAATTATCCTTGCATTTGATAAAGAAACTTGCCCAAGGTTTCGCCCTGCCTGGAATTGAACCCAGGTGTCTCGCTTACAAGGCGAGTGCTCTAACCACTGAGCTACAGGACTCCACGCATCCCCTTCCCCTCTCTGGGACTGTCAGAAACGACCCCTCACGATTCCAACCAGGAACACCAACAACATACAAATTACATTTCTAGATCGCCTTTCACTAAACCCCAAAACTCTCTCCATCAATCCCTCCGCCTTGCCCTCTCCCAACCCTACTTTAAAATCCTACCTAAAGACTTTCCTTTTCGATCATGCTTACAGTCACCTCCCCCCCCACTTGCCTCTTCCCCTTGGCTCAGGGTCAGATTCCACCACCGTCAAGCGCTCCGGGACGCTATCCCATGCGAAGGGCGCTCTATAAACGCAAGTTGTTGTTGAATTGTTGTCAGGCCGGACAGTAGACAGTTGAAGGAGCTGTGCTAACACCTTGTTCTCCCACTTCTCCAGCATCACTCTGATCGTTATGACCTCCCAGGTAGACGCAAGCGATCTTTACCTGAGTCGCCTGCTGCATAATGTCTTCAGTTCCATGGTGAGTGTGTCCGTTAGCAGGCACTACAGAAAACCTCACGAGTCCTTATCATTGGGACCACACATTTACTGTAATATGCAAAGTATGAGTTACATACTTTGCATATTACAGTCAATTCACTTTACAGTGTGTTCTGTGAAGCGCTTTGGGACGTCCTCCCGACGTGAAAAGCGCTATATCAAATGGAAGGATTATTATTATTATTATTTCATCAAAACTTGCATGAATATCAACTCTCGAACAGGACTTGGGCTACAATGTACGACTTACAATCTTATGTGCTAGTTGGAAGAGCTACCCATTCAGTCCCACTCCCCTGCTCTTTCCCCATATCCTCGCAAATTTTTCCTTTTCAAGTACCAATCCAATTCCCTTTTGAAAGTTATTATCGAATCTGTTTCCACCAGCCTTTCAGGCCGTGCGTTCCAGACTGAGGCGATTGTACGAATTATACAGATCAGACTTGTGCATGTTTTACCATTGATCGTGGATGTTGTCAAGTAAAGTCCCATCGCTGAACAAGAGCAGTAAGTCTCCCCTTCTCAACTTGAGATGAATCTCAGTAATGGGAGGTATTTTGTGGTCGACGTTGACATTGACCCACTGCTCCTTGTTGGCAGGTTTTGCTGATCGGCCAAGACGACCTGGTGAACATCAAGAATGTGGAGAGACTGAAGCGAGATCTTAGGGTAAGTGTGAGCTGAGGTAAGTGTGAGCAGGGGTGAGTCTGAACTTACTGTGAGCTGAGGTGAGTGTGAGCTGAGGTGAGTGTGAACCTAATGTGAGCTGAGGTGAGTGTGATTGTGCCAATTGAGCACAGTGGAGTCCCACAAATAGTGGTGGATTGAGTGACCAAATTAGTATTTTTTTTTAGGGATTATTATTCCTGGAAAAGTGATCTGCCAATCGACTGACCACCGGGTTCCTATTTACTACTAGGTTAAACGGGTGTGTGTGCAGTAAGGAAACCTGCCCAACATTTCGCCCTGGCTGGGAATCAAACTCAGGTCCTCTCGCTTGCGAGGCGAGAGCTCTAACCACTGAGCTACAGGACTCCCACGATATGAATGTGATAAACTTGTATCAGTTAATTATTTAGGTGCAGGTACTGTGCTTGCAGGCACTGGGCCGTCTTTCTGACCAGAAGGGCGCTATACAAGTGTAATTTGTTGTTGTGGTTGCAGTCTGGGAGTGTCTGTGACTTGGCTACGACAGTGAGGGCTCCGGTTCACTGTATTGAGCTCTGCAGTTCTGTGCTACTTCTCTAGTCCTGTTACAAACTCATCGACGGTTTCCTGAGTGCCACGGAGGGAGTCGGAGACCTGACGCAGAGCGTGGGCTGTGTGCTGGTCACAGACAGTGAGCGGCTGCAGGTCAGTGCAAGATGGTGCTCTGCGCTGGCGATTCTCCCCACAAGAGTCACCAGAGTCTAATCATCTCATTCCTCAGACTTTTACTATTCTTCTTTCTTCAAGCGAATCCTCACACTCAGCTCCTGTTAACCCTGCAGCCAAAGCACTAACTAACGGGTAGGGTGGTCCTAACTGGACAAGCAGCGGGAAAGCTTGGCCAGACAGCGCGCTCAAATGGACAAGCTATAGCTGGTTGAACTCCAGCAGTTACTCCCAACGCACATTCTGGGCTCCCCCAGCCTTGGCTCTCGCCAACCTGCGCCTAATACTCTCTGGAATTAGCTAAGAAGGGGACGTCCCTCCAGGGAGAGAGAGCGCGTGTATTCCAACAATCTATCTCTGGGATGTGGGGAATTCTCAGTTGGGTTTGGAGACTCCGAAGCAACGGTGATAATAATAATAATAATCCTTAGATTGGATATAGCGCTTTTCACGTCTTCTCGACGTCCAGAGCGCTTCACAGAACACACTGTAAAGTGAATTGACTGTATATTTGTGGGCGAATGCGGCAGCCAATTGTGCACAGCAATGTCCCACAAACAGTCATAGATTGAAAATGACCAATTTAATTATTGTTTTTAGCTTTTTTGGAGGGATTATTATTAGGCTCTGTGTGGAGTAAGGAAACTTGCCCAAGGTTTCGCCCTCTGCCGGGAATTGAACTCAGGTCTCTCAGTTGCAAAGCGAGTGCTCTAACCACTGAGCTACAGGACTCCACGATGATGGTGATGGGTTTCCGAGTGCGTGAGACACTCCCCCTCAATCCCTCCTCCTTGTCCCCTCCCTCCCCACCTTCAAATCCGGCCTAAAGACCTTCCTTTTTGCTCGGGCTTACGGTTACCCTTCCTCTCCCCCTGAATCGGGGCCAGACTCCGCCACTGCCAAGCGCTCCGGGACGCTACGTGAAGGGCACTGTGTAAATGCAAGTTTGTTGTTGTTGTGTCAGCCGTGTCCTCTTGACTGTTTCAGGAAGCTCTAGATGCGTTCGTAGCCGCTGCCGACAGTCACTTTGGGTGCCTGATGGTGGCGGGAAAGATGGTGGTGGCTACGGCAAAGTGGTGGCGGCTGGAAGCACAGGAGGTGATGCTGTTGGCCTGGCTGGTGGCATCTCTGCCCCCCAGCTCGTCCCGAGACTATCCTATCTACCTGCCCCACGGGAGCCCCACCGTGAGTAACCCAAAACACGTGCTAGTTTAGACGCAGGAGCTGCAGGGAAGCTGTTCTGAAACCTTAGCATTATTGTATTATAAGTTGTCCTGTAGCGTTGTGGTTAGAGCACTCGTCTCCCAAGTGAGAGGACCCGGGTAATGTTAATAATATTATTATTATTATCTTAGTGTAAGATATGTGCCCCGAGACATCACTTGCTTGAAGGACGCTGTATAAATAAATACAAGCTGTTGTTGGTTTAATGTCTCATCCAAGTGATGGCACTTCCCCAACATTGAGTGTCTTAGCCTCTGATTCCAGGTACCTCACAGACTGCTGACGTTCCAGCTGCTCCCAGGACTAGAGGTGTGTTTGCTGTGTGGCCCAGCTCCCTCTCTAGAGCACGTTCACACACAGGTTAGTCAAGCGGTCAGACAGAGCGGGAGGCCTAACCTCAAGTGGGGGGTGGGTTGGCGAGGGAGGGGTGCCAGCAGTAAGTAGGAACCCGGTTGTTAGTCGATTGGCGGGTCACTTTTCCGGAGGTAACAATCCCTCCAAAAAAAATAATAATTTGGTCACTCAATCCACGACTGTTTGAGGGACTCTTCTGTGTGCAATTGGCTGCTGCGTTTTGGTTGCGACGTCTCACAGCGCTTCACAGGATATACTGTAAACACTAGTAACTGTGTATTTTGCGAGCGAAACTCAGCAGACAATTCTGTAGGGTGAAGGCTTTGAGATGTCTCTCCGACGTGCTAGGCAGTGTACCACAGGGTAAGGATTTGACCCCCCGTGTTGCAGTGCATGTGTGTTTTTTAAACTGACACAGCTGTTAATTTTCCTAGTTAATTGCGCACAGCAGTGTCCCACACACAGTCGTGGATTGAGTGAGCAAATTATTATGAGCTGTCGGGGGGTGGGTGGGTCGGTCGGGGAAGGGGTTAGGAAGTTGTGCTCAGTTACCCCATGGGAATGGTGTGCGGACAGAGTAATAAGATACCCAGATAGGGGTTTTCAGACATTTGGGTGTTTTCCCAGGTGCGGGTGCTGTACTGACTGACTGACTCTCTTTGGCTGCAGTTGGTTGCCCGGTATTGGAGCCCGGAGCTGGAGATGTTGAAGGGGTGTGTCAGGGCCCACCAGCGCTCTGTCCCACATAGCATGCCTCTGCACCAGAGCATTCTAGGGTAAGTAACTGTCAGGGAGGGGGTGGGGTGCGGAGATTCGCAGTCACCCAGCTCCTGACTTTGTTAATCATCCCAATGCACAGCTCACCATTGCGGGGCCGTGTATGTTATTCCCAGCATTTTATAATCATCTTTTCATAAGAATACAGTATATACTGTAAAGTGAGAGAAATTCCCTTCTCTTGGTAAATAGAGCCTTGGGGGTCTTTAACGTCCACCTGAACAGACAGACAGGACCTCGGTTTAAGTCTTATCTGAAGGAGAGGGTTTTCAATAGGGCTCCCTCATTAGTGTGCTGGAGTGTCAGCGTACGGACAGCTTAATGTCCCAACTTACAAGCTCTGAGCTACAACAACAACAACAACAAGAAACCACGCTGACGCCGAGACATATTGCACAGGTTACCAGACCTGAAGCCGGTATTCAGGGAGGTCTGACTGAATCACTCCACAAGGCATTGCAAAGAATCGAGCAGAGCTTCAAATTTTTATCCCCCACCTGTCCTGGCTTCCCATCCAAGTGATCTGTTAGCTTTGCAATTACTTCCCACATTGTGTGGATAGTGAAGGTGTCCTCCCAGGGCTCCTGCTCTAATTCAATTCCATTCACTTCATACAGACGTCCCACATTTTTCTACCTCTGTGTAATACTCTACATTTCAAAGTTAAATTTAACTTGACACCTATCTGCCCAATTGCATAACTGATCTGAATCTTTTATAAACCCATTACTGGCTTCTCTGCTACATCTGACGAGGGAGTTCTATACGACTGGAGTGAATGGGTAGAGGTTTGGGCCTTTGGGAGTGTGTGCAGTGGCAGTGAATTTTGATTTACTCAAGGCATTGAGTCTTCAGGCCTTCTCTGCCCCCATCCCACAGTCCCTTCGCCTCACCCCCCCCTCCCGATAATGTAATATTGTATTACTCATCGGATTGACGGAAAGTGAAGTGAAATGTTCCCTGCTTCTCCGCTCAGGGTCGATCTTTGATTTTGTCTCTTCCAGTTTCCTCTTAATAAACACGGAGCAGAATAAGAACCTCTTCACGTTACAACCACACGGGTCTGAGGACAGCAGTCTACAAGGTGAGAAGATTATGTTGCCCTCACACTGCCAGCAACTCGTGAGCCGGATGCTAACCACTACCGTCAGCTCTTCTCCTCGACCGTGCCTTCGTCACCCTCCTACCCCTACCTTCCCGCCCTCCACCCCTCTTGATCCCAACCACCAGCTTAAGTGGGGATCCCTGACTGTCCAGCGCCTTTGGACGTCCCCCGAAACGAAAGGCGCCGTATAAATGGAATTTGTTGTAGTTATTGCTATCAAGTACTACCAACACATAGTACACTAGCAGCTGAAATAGGCCATGGAACCTGAGGTCCAACCAGGCTTGACCTGTAACCCCATTTTGTCCTCCAATTTAAGGTTATAATAATAATAATCATCCCATTTATCTCCCGCCTTAACACATCGTTGAGATGTTTCAAAGCGTTTCACGGGATATTTTGTAACGTGTAGTGACTGTATATTTTATACACTGTATAGCACGTATATTCTGTGTTAGACCACAGTGCTGGAGAGAGAGGGTTGTGGACGCTGTGGAGAAAGATGTGAATGTGACGTTTCTGTTTTGCCTGGTTTTGCAGCTCTTCCAATTGAAAGGCGCGAGTGTATCTTGCGATCGTTTTATAGCCTCGCTGTCTCTACTTATTTTCCTGTGGAGTCTGGTGAACAGGAGCCTGGTGAGTGACAACTATGTACCCAGCCAGGCTTTAACTTAATAATAATAATAATCCTTGCATTTGATACAGCGCCTGATCACATCTTTGAGACGTCTCAAAGCGCTTCACAGTAAATTGAACTTGCAGGCGAAACGCGGCATTTATTGCCACCGAAAAAGCCAATCGACTGATAACAACCGGAATCCTACTTACTGCTCGGTGAACACGTATGTGTGTGGAGTCAGGAAACTTGCCCAACATTTCGCCCTGACCTGCCCGGGAATCAAACCCGAGGCGAGGCAAGTGATCTAACCACTGAGCTACAGGGACTCCACTTATCGAAGAATAAGTGGAACAAGACTATGTGGACAGAGCAGAGAAACAAGGGGCAGCTGACAGATTTACTAGAGGTATTGACACTCGCCAGAATTACACACTCACACTCACTTTATATGATAAAATACAATACAGTACAAAATTACATTTGTATAGCACCTTTCAGGTTGGGAGGACATCCCAAAATATTGCATTTGTTAACAATTAACTACAAATTAGGATACAGTCTATATTATATAATAACCTTGTGTATGCCTGGGTCCAACACTCCTGTGTAGAATATAATGCACGAGGTAACACTCCTGCATATATTATAAAGTGATAATAGTCGTATAATAATAATCCTTGCATTTGATATAGCGCTTTATCACTTCGTTGAGCCGTCTCAAAGCGCTTCACAGGATACGCTGTAATTATTATTAAAAAAATTAATAATTTGCTCACTCAATCCATGGCTGTTTGTGGGGACGCTCCTGTGCGCAATCAGTTGCCCGTTTCGCCCACAAAATACACAGTCAATTCACTTTACAGTGTGAAGTGTTTTTAGACGTCTCGAAGACGTGATAAGGCGCTGTATCAAATGCAAGGATTGTTATTATTATAAGAAAGTGATTGACTGGATATTTTATCATAAAAATATGGAAGTAACATGTTATGTTTCTGGGTGTAGCACTCCTGTGTACCTGTGTGTTGTCCTGTCCCCTCGCCCTGTGTTAAGCGATCTCTTTGCCTCTCTTCAGTTGCGTTAAGGGAGGATTTTGCTGCCGGCTTCTCGCACACAGCAGTGGAGTGCTACGTCGCAGCTGAGGACCACAAGTGTTACGGACTCCAGAGCCGCCAACACCAACTCTTTGTCCTGTTCACCCCCATCGTGCCCACCTTCGCCCTCCGGCACATCGCGACCAAAACGCTCACCTTACTGACCAAGGAGGTGTCTTTCTAAGAGCAGCCGAGTTCAACAACAACAACTACAGCGACCCCCACGCAGTGGTAGCATGTCTCAAGTCAGCATGTGCATCAGTGTGGCTCCTACTCCCCACCCACAACTCCTTCCCTCCGCGCTCCCCTCACCCACTCTTTGTTTGCCACTTCGAACTGCTTGTCACTAGGCTACGAGGGAGAGAGAGAGGATACAGGAAATAAAGGGAACTGGAGAAGGGTGATAACGGACAAGAGGGGCGTTGGAGAGGGCAGAAGGGGAGGGGGCAGGAAAAAGACAGGGAGGGAAATGAAAAGAAAAATATTTATTTGAGCTGATGTGAAAGTATCATAAAAGTGATGCCAGTGGAGGGAGCAATGAGGAATTCCTAAATGACACGGCCTGAGAGAGGCTGTAAAGAGTTGCAGTTATTGTCATAGATTAGCAGCAATGATTTGACAGTGAGTTGTACGATTTATCTGCAAGTTCAGGCCTCTGGCGTCTGGAAATATCCCAATTCATTAGTTTAAAACCTGCTTAGATACAACTCTGACCGGGATTCTGTTGCCAAGAAGACAACTGAGCCATTATAGTGAGGGCGTTATAATGAGGAGACTGGAATATTAACACAAGGAAGTCTCGGAGCTGGGGGAGAGAGAGAGAGAGACGAGCCAGGGGGAGGGAGGAGGTGACCGTTAGCGCAGTTGAAGAGGAAGGTCTTCTAAAAGAGGGACAGACGGAGGGATTGGGGGAAGAAAGTTTCGGGGTCTGTTGGCTGAAAGCATGGACGCCGATGGTGGAGCGCAGGGCACGAGGGATAAGCAGGAGACCAGCTGAGCGGAGGCATTGGGTAGTGAGAGTGGGTGGGGGTAAGCAGGTCGGAGAGGTAGGAGGGTTGCGAGGGAATGAAGTGATTCGAAAACGAGCGAGAGGATCCTAAACGGTGAGGATCTTATAAGTTGAGATGCAAAACAGTTGATTGTTGTGCAAGATAAATATGGATCCTGTGGAAAATACCCGGAGGGTTAACAGCCCAGAGACACTTGAGGACAGGGAGGCAGAAGAGGTTGTGAACCGAGAATAAAGGTAAAATCTTTTCAAGTAGAGATATCATACCACAAAGGCTGAGAGGCTGAGAAAACTTGCCTTATATTTCTTGAGAGCTGAGAATTGGAAAAAGTTCTTTGCATAAGAGGATTGTGAGAATGTAGACTGCACTGCCCCATAAGCGTGTTGTTTCAAATAAGATAGTTACTTGACAGGTTGAGGGAGTATGGAGGAAAAGGCAAGGAAATGGGATGAAAAGATCTGACAGGATCTAATAAATTGGTGGCAATGGGCTCCGTGAGCTGAATTTCCTGTTCCATTGTTCTTATTCCGCTCTTCGGAGAAAGGAAGTTCTGAAAGTGTATCTGTACACTTGCTCTCAAAGCTAAATTGTCCAAATGTGCTCCACGGTCTTTTGGAATAACGTTTGTGCGATTCGAATTGCCTGCAAATAAGAAAATGAATATTTTATTGTACAACCTGTTTGTCCGTGTCCTGATATCTACTTTCATAAAAATGTGGTGATGATAGTAATAATAATGATCCTTACATTTGGTAGAGCGACTTTCACCTCGGGAGGATGACTGTGTGTTTTGTGGAGAAGCGCGAGCACACATTTCCCCACAAAAGTACCAGTTTATTGACGTCCTGGATCATGGCTTTTCGGTACAAACGATTTTATTACAGATGTTATGTTATTGACATGTCAAGCAGCAACAGAACAGCATGGAAGTACAGTATAATCATTTTCTAATTCACCTTTCACACTGGGAAGGTGTCTCTACGCGCCTCACAGGATTTATTGTAAAGTATAATGACTGTACACAGCTATAACTGAGCACTGTGAGCATTTCTTATGATCATTGCCGGATTGATTGAGCATAAGACGGTGAAAATCATGTGAATACGATTTGGGGCACAATCCTTGTAATTGGTTCACCACACGGTCGAGACATCTTCCAAGTGCTTCACAAGATGCACTGTAAATAACAATAATCCTCGCATTTGGAAACAGCGCCTTATCACATCTTCGAGACGTCTCAAAGCGCTTCGCAGGACACGCTGTCAAGCGTAGTGACTGTGTATTTTGTGGGCGAAACGCGACAGTCAATTGCACCCCCAGCGGCGTCCCCCCAAAACAGCCGTGGACTGTAGTAGTGACCAATTTATTTTTATCTTTATTTGAAGGGTTCAGTATTGCCATTGGTAAGCGTGGGTGGCGTCGCCCCTTTAAGACGGGCGGCTCTGCCCCTTTAAATACAACCCATGAGCCGAGAGAAATGCTGGCGCTCCAGCGGGTCGATCAAGGTGAGTGGCAGCGTCTCCACCAATGAGCAGCCAGCGCGCCCTTATGCCGTTGATTGACAGGCCGGAAGTTCCCATCAAAGGGGGAGGGGTTTGGGGAGCAGCCTCCGCCAATCAGGACACGGAGGAGGACGGGATGATCGGACCCATCGACCAATGAGCGAGCCGCGTGGGCGGGACTTCCGGTCTCCTCACCTTCCAGGAGTCGGTTATTTTGAAAAAAATAGCGTTATCCCGCCGCCGGTGAGCAGGCGCGAAAACTAGTCCCGACTCGGAAATCCAGCAAACGGCGGGGACGAAGGGCTACGGGCGGAGGGGCGTCAGAGGGCGTCGTGGGGGGGGAGGGGAGGTCGTCCGTCGAGCGTTCGGAAGCCGTTAGCAGCCGGTGGGCAGCAGCCGCGGCGGATTGATACAAGCCGAGCGGCGCAGCGTGAGTGGGGGGGGGAAGCCGCCGTCGCCGCCATTTTGTTCTCCGAAGGTGGCGGCGCCGCGAGGCCGTTAGTCCGCGCTGGTGGTCGCTCGTCAACGTCTCTGGTTAAACACGGTTCCTTCCCGTTAACTAGTGACACCCACCACACACACAGATATATATATATATCTAGGGAGAGGGTGAGCCGGGCCGGGGAGCTTGTGCTGCCGGTTACGCGGTCGTCATGACTCAGTTCCTGCCGCCCAACCTGCTGGCGCTCTTCGCGCCGCGCGACCCGGTGCCCTACCTGCCGCCGCTCGAGAAGCTGCCGCACGAGAAGCACCACAACCAACCGTACTCGGGCATCGCCGGCTTCGTCAGGGAGTTCGAGGTGAGCGGGGCCTGCGGCGGCGGCGGCGGGGGGGGGGAGGGAGGGAGGGAGGAGGACACGAGGGAGGAGGAAGGCCCTCGAGGGGCTCAGTGTGTGAGGGGAACGAGGGGGGGAGGGGGCAATGAGGGAGGTTTGGGAAGGGGGTGATTGAGGGAGGTTGGGGAGGGGGGCAGTTAGGAGGGGAGGGGGCAGTTAGGGGGGAGGGGGGCAGTTAGGGGGGAGGGGGGCAGTTAGGGGGAGGGGGGCAGTTAGGGGAGGGGGGCAGTTAGGGAGGTTGGGGAGGGGGGCAATGAGGGAGATTTGGAGGGGGTGATTGAGGGAGGTTGGGGAGGGGGGCAGTTAGGGAGGGGTTTGGCAATGAGGGAGGTTTGGGAGGGGGGCAATGAGGGAGGTTGGGGAGGGAGGGGGTGAGGAGAGGTTTGTGAGAGGAAGGAGTGGGGAGGGAGGTTTGGGAGGGGGAGGGAGACCTGATATGACCCTTCTGGCTGAGACAGGTCACGGGAGATGGGGGCAGACCATGTTTGATAGGCTGAAGGTCTTGTTTTGTTCATTGTGACATTAGTTTGGGAATGTTTGTTGGTGTACCTCTGACAGTGAAGAAAAAGGAATAAACTTAAGATTTACTTAAGACCGGAGAGATCTGCGTTTGTTCACAAATCATCGTGTGATTCTTCTCACCTCTGCACCATGTGTCAAAGCATGTGGCGACTGAGTCCAAACAAACTGCAATAGAGGCACTGGATGTAAACGTAGGCTCCTGTCTGTGGAAGGGAGCGCTGCTGGGAGCGCCCTGCAATTGATTGAGAAAATTTGTCTGTCTGTTGCTTCCAAAGTGCTGACTGCTGTTTTGTTTGGTCTTCATAGGACCCTCGCGATGCCCCACCTCCGACAAGAGCCGAGACCCGGGAGGAGCGTATGGAAAGGAAGGTGAGCACTTAACTGAAAACATTGTGGCTCTTTCCCACATTCCCACGTAACTCAGCACTGACCAAAAATCATACCTGAGACCTTCCTGGACTGAACAGCAGAGCCACATTGGTAATGCTGTTACCCAAAGAGTCATTGAAGGATGTTTAATGCTTTACCCATTGAGCCAGCTATTTTTTGAAGGATTTTTAAAAAGAGAAAGTTCACTTTCCTTTAGTATTCCTGCCTCGCCAAGCTTCCAGAGATCTTGCATGAGGTACATGCAGCTTTGAAATGATTATTTCTGTTTGAAGAGCGCATAACTCTTTGCTTGTTGATACCGTAATGCTGTTTTCCATTTACAGAGACGTGAGAAGATTGAAAGAAGACAGCAAGAGGTAGAAAATGAGCTAAAATTATGTAAGTCAGCCATTGAAATCCTACACTAATGAAATGGTATTTGTGTTGAGTTCTTTAGTGGCCCGTCGGTCAGGTTATTTAGAAACAAGTGAGAGGACCTGAGTTCAATTCCAGGGCGGGGCGATCTCTTAGGCAAGTTTCTTTATTCCACATGCCTCTGTTTTCCACTTTTAGTAGATTGACGGATTGCTTTCTGGGGGTAATAATCCTTCCACAAAATAATAATAATTTGGTCACTCACTCCATGACTATTTGTGGGAACTGCTGTATGCAATTGGCTGCCACATTTCTCTCACAAAATATACAGTCAATTCATTTTGCAGTATATTCTGCGAAGTGCTTTGAGATGTCTTGAAGACATGATAAAGTGCTATATCATATACAAGAATTATTATAACATTCCAGCCCTATGAGCCACAAGTCTATTGGGTTTTGTTGATAGTCTTTGTGTCAATGGCTATTGGGCAGACTGATGAATTGTCACACTGAGTTTTCATTGTCCAACCAATGTTGGTCTGGCAGCCATGAACTATTGCTGCTGTTGCTAGTGAGGGCAAAGCTGCTTTAACTGAAGTTAATGCCTTTGGTCAGTGTGTGTGAACTTTTATTAATGACTAGTTTCTGATTTGCAGGGGATCCTCACAATGATCCAAATGCACAGGGAGATGCTTTCAAGACGCTCTTTGTCGCCAGGGTGGTAAGTTAATTTATATTTAACTATTGGTGGAAGTTTTGAGCTGGAGGAGGTGGGGGGAGAAGGGGAATGTCCTTGGTACAATTTATTTAGTGAGCCGTTTCGTTCAGACTTGGTTAGATTGTGCAGGTAAGTCTTGCTCGCAGATTGGTCAACTGTACAAACTCCTACTTCAGGAATGATTGAATTGGAATAATCTACATGTGATGCAACTTTGAGTCTGAGAACGGATCTGTAGAACTTGTATTTTATGTAGTTATATAACCTTGCAATTATTCTCCTGAAGCCTACTGGTAGTGAAGGATCTGATCTGTCTACATCAGTGTATCCAGCAGTAATACGGGCAAAATCTGGTGTGCAGCTAGTTTCTCTGCGACATTGTCATTACTCTTTAAAAGCCAGCTTATAATATTGCTGTATGTTTGTTCCTTCATTTATTATAGCCGAGTGGGTTTAAACCTATAGGCTGGAGCATTTGATTCCTCACTCTTGATGGGTCTTTCAGCTAAGAAGTCTCAAGTTGTCACTTCAGGTGTTGTGGTGTTGGGTGACGTCATTGGATAGATGAGTGACCTGCCCGAGCAGTGTAGATTTGGCTGCAGTGAGACTTGTGACTAGACGTTTGCCAGTATGACACCTGTCAATACCACAATTGACCAGTAGAAGATGGCTTGCAGGATCAGTCAGTCCTTTCCAGCTGTTCTTCCTGCAGCTTTTTACATCCCGTTAACCCCTGAGGTCTGACTTCCTTGCTGAGCTCAGCCTGGGCCACTGCTCCCTTCCCTCCCTCACCCTGACCATTTTCCCCATGCTCGAGTCCTGGCCCAACTGTCCAGCGCCTTGGGACGTCCTCCCGACGTGAAAGGCGCTCTATAAATGGAATCTTGTTGTTGTTGTATGCAACTTTCTTTTGTTTAATTTTGAGACAAGCCCGTTACAATTACTATATACAAAGTCTGTTTGATATTGTTGGATAAAATCCTGTTTCCTTCACTGCAGAATTATGACACTACAGAATCAAAGCTGAGACGAGAGTTTGAAGTGTATGGACCTATTAAAAGAGTAAGTATCTGACCCGTTAGGAACTAGTTTGAAAACTGGCATTTCTCAAAAAAACACCAACTAAACTCTTTTTGTAATCTATATGTTACATGTGCAGCCAGAGCCCAGGACAGGATAACAACACAGCAAATAAGTAAATAAATGTATTTCCTTGCAGGGCAAACCAAACCTGTTCCTGATTTGCGCTGGTTTCTTTTAAATTAGTTTGCATGTACAGTAGTTTGTAGGCAGGACCTGAAATGGAAGGGCACTAGGCAGTACTTTATTGAGCAATTTAAGTGTTGGTTTGTGTATCAGTCAAGTAGTGAACCAGTGTTCTGGGCAGATCTGGAGTCCCAATGATTGGGGGGGGAGGCTGTTTATTCCACTGAGTTTCCATTGCTGCATTTGGCATTCAAATGCTAACAGCCAGTATAGGAGCTGTGTCTTGCTGATGTAAGCAGTATGCAGCAGAATATTTTAGTGCTGGTTTTACTGGGGCTGGTGTAGATGCACTAGAATGCAGAATGATAATTGAACAGGCTAGCACAGTGAAGTTGCACATGATTAGGAGGGATTTGGGTTGGAGAGGCAGTTCCTGAAATAGCCAGTAGATTGCTGACGTTCCTTATTTGTGTTCAGTTCTGATACCATCTCAATTTATTCCTCTCCAGATCTACATGGTGTACAATAAGCGGACTGGAAAGCCTCGTGGTTATGCCTTTATTGAATATGAACACGAGCGAGACATGCACTGTAAGTTATTTGTGTGTTCGTGGGATGGGAGGGAAATGGGCTGTGGGATTCAGTTCAGTAGCTGCAGGCTGCTATGCACAGCAGTGCTGTGTAAGGTTACACACCTGATTGCGTTTTGCCCTTGGGTTAAATCTGTCTGGAACAGATGCGTACCTGAGGTCCTGCCAGTCCACACTAAATGCACATAACATATCAAGAGGCTGATGTGCTTCTTGTATGTCCATTTGCCGAGTGTGTCCTACAATAAGTCTTAATTCTGCTTTTATTCAAAATTCTCTTAAGTGTTGGGTGGAGTATAGTTTGGCTTTTATATTAAAAAAAATTCCTTTTTGTTTCTCACGCCCCTGACCACCGCTCCTCGTCACATGTAGGTTGCCAGGCTAAGCAGTTGCAGATCAATTTAAACATTGCTGCTGGAGCACAACCTGTTCTGGTCATGTGCAAAACCAGAAGGTGCCAAAATAGATCATTCCATAAACTTGAGCCTGGGAACGGATGGTTTAATGTGGGGATACAGCTGAATTCTGATCAACCTATGACTAATGCCAAGAAATGACAGGATTGAAATCTTCAATCACACCAGATGCAGTGTCTGTTTTCTTGGGTCAGTTATACGTTTGTCAAGACTTGGCTGTTTCCTCAGATGCTTTTTTTGTTTGGTGCTGTTGATGGTCTATAGGACTGTCAGGTTTGTGACTAGTGACGGGCGTGCTATGCGGTAAGTATAATACGGTTTCCAGTATCTTGGGAATGATGTGAAGTTGGATCATAGCTCTTAACAGTTTTTTCACAGCCAGTAAGTCACAGTGAGGACCTGCTTCAGATTTGCTGCGTAGCTGACAGGAGGCCAGTATTGAGCAGCAGGAAGCAGCTTCTCTCTCATCAGTCATGGGATAAAAATAACTGCATAAATTTCATACCTGGTATAGGTGCTGTGACCTGCATCAGTAAATGGAGACGTCACAAATTTGGGCCAGATATTTTCCCTCCATGATTCCTGTTACAGGACTGCCCTGTACCAGAGGATGAATTAATAGCTATATAAAGTACCTGGTTGCCTTAAGATTCAGGATTAAATTGCGTCAGAGTTAGTTTCTGGTTGATTCTTGAAGTGAATTGCAATCTAACCTGCCTTGTGCTGACTGTGCTGGTGAATGGCGTGTGCTACGTCGGTGATGCACGTATTTTACTGCACTGGTGATGCACAAATGGGCTATTGCTTTCCTTTTACAGCAGTGACGCTCCAGTTAAACCTTTGTCTCCACCAAGGAACTCTTGCGATAGTGAAGTCTCATGTTTAATGGGGGTATAGTGAATGTTTTCATGTATCAGTCAGTATATCTAGGTCCCACGTTGCGATGGAGTGGAGACAGAGGCCTGACTGAGGTCACACGCTCTCGGCCAGGTGTGCTCCTGCCAGGGTTAATAGCATCAGGCATCCAGGTCCTTTTTCTTTAAAGGCTTATGGTTTTTCTTTTCATGTCGATTGGCCCTTTTCACGTGCTGAAAGGTTCCGAGAAGCTTCCCATCGATTCTGTGCACATTTTAAACCGATCTTAAAACCAGGCCACTTGCACACCAGTGTGGCTGGCCTGGTTGCTTCGATTGAAACAGCAGGGTTTTTTTTTCCATGCTGTCCCATGTTTGGATTCTGCCTCGTATGACCTGGATTAAGTGGCCACCCATGGGGTATATGGTCTCGGCCACTATTTTCTTGAACCGTTGACACCAATCCCGATAGTTATGAAATCTATGGTTCCCTGTTATTCGCTTGTAGTATGTAATCAGTGTGTTTGGGAGGAGGGGTGATTTCTTCAAGGGTGGCTGCGTAACTCAGGTTATACCCCATTCCACAAAGCAAAACCACTTAAAATCTGACCCCTTGGCTTCTCGAATGGGGAGAGACTGTCTAGTGAAAGGGGCCTCAGTGTGCGTTTGTGGTGTTTTAAGGAATAGCATGTTTGTAAACTGTACACCACGTTTGCGAGCTGGGGTATATTAATTCTCTGTTATTTCTGTTGTCACTGCAGCCACCATTCTGATGGCAAATGCCACTGCTGGCTTGCAGCTGATGCTAATGCTCCCCTTACATCTCATTGTATGGTTGGTATATGGGTTTGTATGATGGGTAAGAACTCGCAATACATCACCACAGTGAGAGGAGAGAGTGATTAAAATACAGTATTTAGAGCTAGGGGTGAGACTACTGGTGTAGCGTGAGAGAGAGCAGGAACAGACTACACAAACACAATGGCTTAGGGCTAGTCCTTGACCAAGTAGGGAGTTTGGTGTGATGTTCCTAGGATTCAGGAGCTTGGGGGGTGGGTTTAAAGTAACCCAGTGGCCCCGTCTCTGTTCCTTTCTTTGGGATCTGCACTCATTTGTCGTACTATGTGAGGTTAGCGCAGCCGAGTAAGAATTAAACTGAGTTCCTGTGTCCAAACTATCTGTGTTTGGATAGCTAGGCTAGCTGTCTGGTAATGACTGCAATCTGTAACCCTCCTTCCATTTCTCTCTTCCCTCCCTGCCCCTCCAAGAAAAATCCTTTGACAGTGTCACCAAGTTGATGTAATTTCAATCTATCTTGCAAGCAAAGAAAGAGGTTACTTTTTTTACAGTTGATTATTTATAGTTCCAACTGCTCAGGTGGCCCCAGTGGGAGGGGAAGGGGGTGTTGAGGATTACGTTGGGTAGTTTTGGGGGTTGAGCTTTGCCAGGTCTCGTCTCACTTCACTCCATTGACTGTTTTAAGTCGAAGGAGTGATGGGGCTTGTTGAGCCAACTGCTTCAATATTAAAGCCTAGGTGTAGAAGCAATCCACATTTGTCAGAAGTAGTGCTGAGCGCTGTACGTTCCTGTTACTGGCTTCAGGACCTGTGCAGACAGATGGGGCCATATCTGTTACACTGCCAATGCGCAAGAGGCCCCAGAAACTGGGGTATCTGATGCCTCGGCTGCCTTGCACACTCCCAAGTGTTTGAACAAACCTATGAATGTGCACGTGAGGATTGTTTTCAAACTTTTGCAAGCCCAATTTTACGCACAATTGAATGCAATTTGTCCGTGATTTCCAAATTTGCGCCTGGGAACAGAGTGTACGTTGGCAACCTGTTCAACTATTGAGAGCACCCCTGCCAAACCCCACCGTGTCCACGTAGGTGGATTTCCCAGCACAGAGTTGCAATCTACCCGATTTTTGTTTAAAATGTTCAAAAAGCCCAAGGTCTTAAGGCCATTTGCCACCCTCCTGCAGTCAGCTTGTTTAGTATAGTCTGTGAATCGAACCTGGGTCTTTATGGTTCCATTTGGGGCAATTCTTTAATTCCAGTGCGTTTGTGGCACTCGGGTGCACGGAGTTGGTGAGCATGAGGTTTGGAAGCTAGCAAGGCAGAGTAGAAGCAGTCCTGGAGACGGAGATGGCTCCACTGTACTTCTCACCCTGAGAACTAGAAGATTAATTTAAATAGATCAGGTTATCTTTCAAAGATTTTATCCTAATGCATCAGACCTCTTGCCTCTGCTTTACTTTTCTGTATGGGAGCCATTTACAGGAGTCTGTAGGGTCTTGGGGAGAAGTGAGGTGGAGTTGTGCCCTTCAGGAAACTGGAGAAGGTCTAGAAAAGATATGTGTAGGCGTTTATCTCCTGGAGTTAGCCAGCATAATGCACTGCTGATACAGGCACTGTGTGCATGCATTAATACCCCGTGTGCTTATACTCAGTTACCATTTTGCTCTTACTCTCAGTTGTGTTAGGTTGTGAGGCATTCACCAGTTGGAAACCCAGTAGTAGAGCAACTTACAGCTTGTAGATTTGTGAGGTGAAAGTTAGATGTGCAGCGTCTTATCTAGTTGGAAATGCAGAGCAGTGACTGCCAGCATCTTTTCTGTAGCCCTTCTAACTTCCTGAGCTGAAAGTAGTCTGGAGGTTTACAAGTGTGCAGGGGTTAAATCAGCATGCCTGGCAACTTGCCTCTCAGCTCTATCCTAAACTTGTTAGTATTTTCAAAAGGTTGCCGTTGGCAGTTTGTCACCTTTATAGGATTTCTGATTTTTGTTTTCTTCCACATCCACAAATTTCTAATTAACGAGCTAGATGCACTGGACTGCAGTCGGTGCATGCTTACTGGGAAAGAATTACGACAACAGTGAATGACACTTATTTAGCTACGTATTGTTGTATCGAACACTAGGGATTCCCTCAGAGTTTGACCCAGCTTTTGTGCACAGTTAGCTTTCAGAGGCTGTTTGAAGTCGAGACAGATCAGATTAACACATTGTATGAGAAACATAAGGCCGAGTGTAAAAAGCAGTAGATGTAGAAAAAAAAACTTCAGACTATCAGTAGATCCTGGGAAACTAATCTCTAAACTGTGATAAAACTACTGTTCCTGTTGATAAACTACAGCTCCATTCAATAAATGCTTCTACTTGTTCTTCTATTTTCTATTTCCAACTTTTAAGTTAACTTTTATTCCATTGAACCTAATCTCTCTGCCACCTGTTTGTTTTTCTCTCTCCTTCTAAATAACCCCTCAAACCCATTCTTTTTCTGTCCCACCAACCCTGGCCCACCTCGATCTGCCACCATTTCGCAAGTGGGAGTAGGAAATGGAATCTGGTCAAAAATGTGACCGGGACAGTGCTTGATGTGCAGTTACATCAGGGGCTGCTGTTAGGAGATTCTTAGGTCTGGTGACACCAGCTTGAATTAACCTGCATGTTAAAGCACGTTAAAGCTTCACCCAGTTTGGATCGGAGCTGTGTGATTGTACACGTTCCCAAGGTAGGAACTCCACCCCAGTGTAGTTGCACTTCCTAACACCTGGAGATTCACTTTCCTCAGGAACTTGAAGGGGCTTACAGCAATGTGTTTGGCAGGTAAAGTAGTGAGGCTGGGAGGGGTTTCCAGGGGCTACTGCCTCGGCGAAGGAAAGCTAACTCGAGGTTGAAGTGCAGGCACATAAACATCGGCAATTCAGTTCCACCTGAAGCTAAACATTTCGATAACTTAAGACGTTCTATGGAAGCCAGTCCCTTAAATACAGTAAATCCGGCTTCCCAGTTTGAAGTTAAAGCTAAAATTTCCACATCCAAATATTGGCTAAAACTCACCACCATCCATACACTTTTCCGATTTACATTCTATACAGTATAACTGTTTGACAAGTTATAATGTACATGAAAGCTTTTAAATTCTGAATCACTGTTAAAACCTGATTCTCAATCATTCCAATCTCTGGTGCACAATCAATCCTAAACGATCCTGACCCCACCGCCCCCCCACCCCCTTTCACTGTGAAACTTAATAGTGTGGGAAAAAAACCCACACGAAATCCCGTTGCTGGTGGTTTAGCCACAAAACGATCCATTTTTTGACGGACAAAAAAAAAAAATCATCCAGGCATCGTTTCATACCAGATGCTACAGCTTGAACATTGAGAGCAGCAATATCTCCTTTCATCGGCCTACAAGTCAGTGCAGTACGTCTGTCGTGTTGTTGGCTCTGTGTGCTTTGCGCTTTGCTGGCTGTGAGCAGTGTTGCCAGGCTGTGACTTCTCCACACTCTGCCACCTTTCATAGCTTACAGGATAATTGTACCATCCAATGTGAAGCACCACCAACAGGCACAGATACTTACTGAGACACAGGCACTCACACTTGTTGTCACAGGCACTCGCACAGTTATGTTCCACCTCATTCAGTTAGTGAAAACGTGGAGTTCTTATTCCAGGTGTGCCGGCATTCGACCCCACAGCTGTCAGCAAGCAGCCTTGCTATGTGAGTCATGGTGCCTTCCTACCGCACAAAATTCTCCGCATGCCCCCTCCCACAACCACCCACCCCATGTCCTCTTCCCTCTATTTTCTGTCGCTTAAACCTAGGCCTTTGAAAAGGAGATTCTGATGCTCAGCATATGTTCTGATCATTTAAACTCTTCTCAAAAAATGGTTACAATGGAAAGAGAAATTTTTTTTAAAAAAAAAAAGCAAAAGCTTGTTCAGAGACTTGCTATCAGGTAAATTATACAACCGCTCAGGTAAGCTGATGTGGAGGAATGTCCTGTCTACATCGTGGAGGCCTTTGTACTCCAAGCAGGTGGAGCTTGTGAGACACAGAAGCGAGAGCTGCATTGGTAAAAACTGGGTATTTTAACGGTTAAAACGTTTCACTTTGATTTAAGAACCATTTAAGGGAAATGTCTGTCTTCTGTTGGATTTTTCACACACGGCTAAATTGAATGTTCAAAGAGCAGCTTCCTTTAAAGAGGGATTCTCATCATCTTCGCTCCCGCATTCTGGAACTTTCTGTAAAAGGGGGCTGGGGAGGGGAGGAGTGACTGAGCCTGATGGGGTGGGGGGGCACGGGGCCAGGGAGTTGCCACGTACTGAATGGCTGCTACAAGGCTCGGTCTGGTATTGACGGCTCCTCCAGCAAATATTTTGGGGTTCGTGCGAGAAATTCAATGGACAGATATTGGGGGAGAGAGATCGGATTAATCTTGCTCCTGGTCGGGAGAGGGAGAGAGCGGGGCCCTGATCGTGAGATCCCCCTCTTTAAAGAGACGTCTGATTTATCTAGGCTGTTTGTTTCCTCTGGCAGCGCATTCTACACTAGTTGCGGCTTTTGCTTGCGATTTTCGCCCCCCACCCCCACAAAAAAAACTTGGCCCTTTCCCACCGTGATTGTTCGATTGTTAGCGTATCTCAAACTGGCTCGGCTTGCATCTACGTACTGGCGTCCGGGTTACCATCTAATTCCCTCGGAGCTGGTGGCTGTAGCCGTTCTACGTGTGAAATGTCTGGATTCCGTTAGTTGACCGACTTCCTCTTTACCTCTAGCTGTGCACAAAGGGTGTGCGTGCGGTCTTGCTTCTTTCTGCTATAAGTAGCTGCTGCACTTGAGAAATCAAATCATGTTCTATTCTTAAAGTGGCGGTGTTTTGTTCTCGTTTCTGGGCCCGAAAGACTTTAAATTCTGATTGTACAAAAGCAACTGAATCCAGTGACGCTCCCCTCCCAAGTGAGTGTTTTGAGGAGATCGCTTCTCATCGACATACAAGGCTGTTTGTTTGTTTGTTTGTTTCATTTTGTTCCTGGTGTGGATTTTTCTAGCTCAGTCCTCGGTGCTCTTTGAACATTCAAGTGGCAGTGTTTAGTTAGCCCAGAGTAGATCTGAAAGAGGAGAGAGAAAGGAAAAAAAAAAAGCCGCTACCTGGTCAGTCAGACAGATAGACAGACAGACATCTCCGAGCCAGTGAATCTAAATCTTCCCGATGGTGCTTGTTAAAGTAATCAACATAGAGCACTGTTAAACAAAAACCGAAGCTGCTGAAAGCAGGTAAGGTGCAGTAAGTAAAGGGTAATGATCCTCAGCAGCAGCAAGTTAAACACAGTGGAAGTCGAAACACTGAACATTGTATCATCTGTTGGCAAGATAGCGCGTCCGCTTTTCATGAGTGCAGGGGGCTAAGTTGCAGTTTGTAAGTAAACTTCCAGGTAAAATCTTTTTTCTTTTGTTAGTGGTGCTGTTGTGTAGTGCTTTATATCATTTTATTTTCCTCTTTGTCCTTCCTCCTCCAATTCCTGTTTTTAATTCATTTTTCTTACTCTTGGTGGTGTATAGCGGATGGATAAGTCTTAAAACCGGGGGGGCTTTCTAACCCTGGCCCTGTTAGTTTACCTGCATCTCGATGTCAAAGATGCAAATGAATGAAAATTGCCACACCAAAAAATACCAAATTAGCCCTGGCGTCCGTCTTAAATTATTTGACGTCAAGCTTTTCGACTGACGTTAATCTCTTTTCCACGAAAGACGAACTTCAGCGTTTTCTTTCGTTTTTTTTTCCCCACCCCCCCCTATAAAAACAAATTGAATTCGATCAAAATCGGCATTTCGGGTCAAGGAACCGGTTAGTTTAAACCTACCCGAGAGCTAAGTGGGAGAGCTGTGCTTTTGTTGGGTGGGTACGGAACTGGGCAAAGGGGCCTGGTTTGAAATGTGCATGGTTACTGTTTCCTTGTTTAAGCACCTGATTTTTTTTTAGACGTCTCACTTGAAATGGTTCCAGGTAAGGGCCATTGAGTGGGGAAACACAAACATGTGGGTTAAAGATCTTCATTACAACGGAACACCCTTCTAAACCCCTTTCACGGTTTAAACCCCCACCCCATCGGTGGTGCTTTTGTAAGCGTCCTGCCCCTCTCTGCCATGCTGTGATAAACATACCCTGGCTGTCCAGCATTTGTAGCGTTTGCAGTCTTAAATGCTGGTATGTGGGCCCTGAGCCATCCTGTTAGAGCTTGGCCTGCAACTGCTCCAGTCATACTGCACCCTTCATCGGGTAAGCGTAACCCTGGGTCTCGCTGGACTTTGCCTTCCTTTCCTCCTGGGTTAACAGCTCAGTGAGTGCCGTATCCTGTTCCTGGCTGGATGTCCATTGAAGTGCAACTTGATATAATGGCCCCCATTTAAATGTCAGCTTACCAGCTACGTGTGTGGATTCTCTCTCCCCTCCCCCCCCCCCACCCACTCACCTCCCGTTGCTATGAAGATCCCTCAGCTGGGAACTGAGGGAATTTGTGTTTCTGTTAGTTTCTGGGCCTTCCCCTTCCCCCTCTCCAATCGAGCGGCCCATGGCTGTCTAGGGGGTGTGTGTCGCTCGAGTGAGTGAGGAATGAAATTGATTGTTCTAACAGATTTTTCCTTTCCAGGATAAGTTCCAATGGTGTTGCAGCAATCTGGGCTGTTTTTTGCTCTCTCTCTCTTCCCCCCCCCCCCCCCCCCACACCCCAGTTATATTGTCTTGTCTCTTTGTTGCAAAGAGCCAATGTCTGGAGTTTAGTGGTAAATCAACACAAGGTCCACGGCAGATTCTCCCAAGCGTTATTGGGGCAAAGAGGATCCTGCCCTGGTTCTTGTATGTCATTAAAGAGCTTGAGGCGAAAAAGACCATTCTTCTTCCCCCCCCCCCCCCCCCAAAGGTTTGGTTTCTGCATGCACTGTGGCATTGTATAAGTGGGTGGGTCTGGGTGGGGGGATTTTCCGTGGCCACACTCACTGACTTGCAGTTGCTGTTCCTGGCACGCTCTGTTGCAGCTGCATACAAACACGCAGATGGTAAGAAGATCGACGGAAGAAGAGTTCTTGTGGATGTGGAGAGAGGCCGCACTGTCAAGGGCTGGCGCCCAAGGAGACTTGGTAAGATTGAAGCCTCTACTCAGTCGGGCATATCGGTCATCTCCAAACCCCTGGGTTGGTGTGGGGGGAGAGAGAAAATCAGCCTGAGCTGTGTTGGGTGAGCATCGGGTCAGGCTCGGCTGTGATATCCTCATTGCACGAGTGAATACATTGAACACTAATGCCTGGACTCGAGTATAAATCCTGGGATTTCAGACAGTGGGGGTGTATTGGTTCCTGTATTCATCGAACACAGTTAACAGCAATGAGCTCACAAACACTTGATTTTAGCAAAAAACGCACATGCACTGACGTCTACACTGTTTTCACAGTTGGGCCAGTTCCGATTAAGATGTCGGGCTTCTTCCTGTGGTTGATCAGTCACCGGTTTAGACTCCATGAACTTGCTTGCTGTGCTATAGAAACATAAGAGCAGGAGGAGGCCATTCAGCTCCTCAAGACCTGTTCTGCCATTCTATAAGATCATGACTGGTCTGTACCTCAACTCCAATTGCCCATCTTTGCCATATCCCCTGACCTAACAAAACTGCCTCCTGATTTCACTTATAATATCCAGCATTCCATTACCAGATGAACAGTAATTTTATCACTGCTTCCAAAGAAAGTCAACGTCACCTCAATTGAAGATCCTCTTGCCATTGAGCACTGGCGAGTCTAGTCACGGCAACTGACACATCAAGCGCTGTTGAGTCTAGTTATGATAAGTCACGGCATCACCCCACCAGCCCGGCAAGTGGCGGAGACGGCAGTAAGCTCTGCTCTTGCTGAGCACACGTTGAAGTTAGTTGTGAATTGTCCACAGGTGGAGGGCTTGGAGGCACTCGCAGGGGCGGTGCTGACGTTAATATCAAACACTCGGGTCGTGATGACGCTCCCCGGTATGACGAGAGGTGAGACACTTTCTTTTTTTGTGAACGCGCCACTTAAGGACGTGTGGACGGGCGTGTGTGTTGATGGAGCTCGGATTGTCAACAGCCTCGTAGCACCTTGTGCCATTGAGCTAGAGGTTCCCACTGTAGTAAAAGTGAAGATCCCTGGGACTGTGGGATGGAATTCCAGAGGGTAGGGGCAGAATGGCAGAAGGCATCGGTGAGGCGGTGGGGATGTGAAGCAGGCCGGAGCCCGCTGAGGGCGGGAGCGGGCAGGTTGGTTGGGGATTAGGAGATCACAGAGTTAGGGGGAAGCAAGACCATGGAGGGCTTTGGAAGTGAGGACCAGGTTCTTGAACTGTATCCTTGAACTTGGAGTCCTGTAGCTCAGTGGTTAGAGCACTCGCTTTGCAAGCGAGAGACCCGAGTTCAATTCCAGGTAGAGGGCCAAACCTTGGGCAAGTTTCCTTACTCCACACAGAGCCTAATAATAATTCCTCCAAAACAAAACAATAATAAATCGGTCATTTTCAATCTACAACTGTTTGTGGGACATTGCTGTGCGCAATTGGCTGCCGCGTTCGCCCACAAATATACAGTCAATTCACTTTACAGTGTGTTCTGTGAAGCGCTTTGGGACGTCCTCCCGACGTGAAAAGCGCTATATCAAATGCAAGGATTATTATTATTATTATTATTATTATCCTCTGTGTGATGGGAAGCCAGTGGAGTCGGGTGAGGTGGGGGTGACGGGTACAGGAGGCCATTCGGCCCATCGAGCCTGTGCTGGCTTTTTGAAAGTATTACCGACTAGTCCCACTCTCCCACTGTTGTCCCGTAGCTCTGCAAGTTTATTCTTCTCCATGGCACTTGTGGGTGGGTGTGGGGCGGTGGTGGAGTCCTACCACCGTCCTGTAGCTCAGTCAGCAGTAAGTTGCTGTCTGGCACTGCCTCAATCATGCGACTTTATTTGTGTCCCCGTCTTACAGGGATCGAGACCGTGAGCGAGACAGAGACCGGCGTGAGTGCAGTGAGCGCAGTCGCGAGAGAGACAAAGAGCGCACCGAGCGTCGCAGGAGCCGGTCCCGGGAACGTCGCCGGGTCCGATCCCGCAGCCGGGAGAAAGAGGAGAGGAAGGCCCGGGGCAGCCGCGAGCGCAGCCGGGAGAAGGAGAAGGGGCCGGAGCGGGAACGCAAACGCCGCAGCCGCAGTCGCGAGCGGAAGAGAGACCGGGAGCGAGGAGACCGGGAGAAGATCCCCAAGGAGGAGCGGCTGGATATGGAGCAGCCCGAGGGCGGTGACGGGCCCCACAATGACGTGCCCCCCTTGGATATCGCCTTGGATCCCATCGATTGTAAGCCCGAGCCAGAGGAGAAGGTGCGAGAGCGCGGGGATAGGGATAGAGAGCGCGACCGAGACAAGGACAGGGATAAGGACAGGGATAGGGACAGGGATAGAGAACGGAGGCGCAGTCACAGGGACAGGGATAAGGAGAGGGAGAGGGACCGCAGGAGAGACAGGGACAGAGATCACAAGCGAGACAGGGACAGGGACCGGGAGAGAGACAGGAACAAGGAGGCCGACAAACTACAGGATAATGGGATGCCTGAGCAGCTCGAGGAGACCAGCCAGGACACCTTCCTGGACCAGGAGTCACTGCAGTCTGGCGATGGATTCCTGTCGGTGGAAAACGGATACCCGATGGAGCCGCCCATGGAGGGCTATTGAGGCCATGAGGCGCTCAGCCGAACTTTGTAATTGGACCAATTTTCTCTCCCTCGCCCGCCCCGTCCCGTTGTGCCAGCAATCGCCACCTCTTTGTTTTTTTTTTTCGTTTGTTCGTTTGCTGGTTTTTAAGCTGTAGTTGAGGCAGGTTTTCAGCACGAGCTCCTTTCCTTCCTCGTGGCTTTTCTTAAAGGTGGGTAAGTTTTTTAGCGGACCGTGTAGGAGTTGGTTGGTTCCTTCTCTTTGGTTCTTTCCCCCCCCCTCCTCTTCCCCCCTCTCCTCTTCCCCCCCTCCCGGTCCTCCCCGAGCCTTCGGTAAAGCTCAGTCGGTAAATGTCGCAGTTCCTTTTCTGGTCTAAATGCACAATCAAATCAGCCCGATTTTAAAGCCATCAGATTCCCCTGTCTGTCGGCCGACTGACCGACCAGCCAGTGCAAGCATTTCTCGGGAAATGGGGTGCGTTGGTTGCATTTGGTGTCGTTTTTTTAAAAAAAAAATGCGTCTTAGCCCAGGGCTGTGACAGAGCCAGAGCAGTCTGTGAGTTGGACTCGAGTTAGCAAGACCCCCAAACTGGACAATTCACCCCAAAGTTCTGTCCCGGCCGCCATTGGAGAGTCTGATGGAGCTCTTTCTTTCGTCTACAAATAAAATTTCAATGTGTTAGCACTTCTGCCGTGTGTGAGTGCGTGTGTGTGCGTCTGATCTGCTCCGAGGGCCAGCGCTAAGCTTGCCCGCCTCGGCTCCAACTGCACTCCCCCCAACCCGGCGCAGTGGTGGGGGCTGGGTGACTGGACGCTGCCCACAAAATACAGCCTGGAGAGTATCCTGTGAAGCGCTGTGACGGGGTGAGGCACTCAATCAACTGCAAGGATTATTGTTACACACTGAGGTCCCGTCTGCCTGTTGGGTGGACGTTAAAAGATCGCTGCCACCCGTTCGAGAAGTGAAGGGAGTTACCCTCGCAGTGCGGCGGTGGCTGCCAGCACCCCAAACAAAATGGCTGATTCATCTTTCTGGCAATAATAATAATAATAATAATAATCCTTGCATTTGATGCGGAGCCTTACCGCGTGTTCCACCTGCCTCGCCGTGACGGCGCCGGACTACCAACGGCAAGTTGTTTTATGTACCGTTTCTCCGTCGCTCACCGAAGCAAGTCACTGACTTGACTGGTGTCGGGGATGGTTCCTGCGCACTCCGGGTCTGCCTGGATCACTTTCGCCGCTCTGAGGCGAGCGTTGACCGGGGCGGGAGGGGGGAGAGGGGAGCCGTTCGTGCCTGCGTGTGGCGTGAGAAACCCGCGGTGGGGAAGGAGCAAGCGCGGTAAAGTTTGGAAGTTAATAGGTCTCGTCTACTTGCGTTATCGGGTCAATGTGGCTCTTCGGCCGCTCCTGGTTATCCGCACCGACAACGCGTCGCATTGACGTCGCCGCCCGGAGCGCTTGGCGGTCAACGTCCCGGGTAACCGGTGTAACGTTTGCGGGCGCTTTAAATCACATCCGGTGGGGGTTGATCTGCTGGTTAGACAGTGAGAGGTGTGTGTGTGTGTGTGTGTGTCTTTACACAAGTCAGGACAGTGTTACACTGCTCTCTGTTCCCATGGAAACTGTAAACAAACAGGAGGCAGTGAGTGAGGGAGTGAGGGATGGGGTGGAGGAGATGAAACAGACTCCAGGGTTTGTACCCCTAAACCCTCTGCAAAAGTGGTCAGACCTTCGCGGACCATGGCAGCAGAAAGGAGGCAAGATCTACCCTTAACCAGCTCGGGAGTCGGGCTGCGCTACACCCCAGCGAGATACTTCCCTCCGTCTGACTTCAGAGTAAGTGCCTGACAGCCTCTCTAACTCACTTCCTCCCTCACTCACTCCCTCATTCCCTCCCTCGCTCGAACCCTCCTCGGTTGAGCTCAGGAGATTTTCAACAAAAAAAAAGGTTAATGCAGTGGCTCAAACCGTCGCTCTGCGCGGGGACGCACGCTGCTGTGCGCCATTGGCTGCCGCGTTTCGCCCGCGGACTGCGCGGTCGCTACGCTTTGCGGTGGACCCCGCGAAGCACTTTTTCAAGACGCTTTTAAATTTCCGATTAACTTTGCGTTTAAAAAAAAAACGCGGTTGTTTTTTCGCCTCGTTTCAACTCGCAAAACCCACGGTCCGTTCACTTTACAGTGGATCCCGTGAAGGGCTTTTGAGGCGTCTCGAAGACGTGATAAGGCGCCGCGTCAAACGCAGGGCTTATTCTATTACAGTGCCGTCTCTCACGCAGTGCTGTCAGTCGTCGTTTCACAGTCAGTGCTGTTACACTGAGAGTCGCGTTGACTGAAAACGACTGAGGGAATGAGCTGTGGTAAGAGATGATTGAGTAACGGGAATGAATAGCTTCTCGGGAAATGTGTAGGCGCTGGTCAGAGATCCCCTTCGGTCCGATCTGAGGGTCGTGGACAAGATTTCTTCCTTCGATGAGGTCTTCAATCACTTCGAGACCACCACAGGCTCCACGCACAACAACAAGACCCTGCACAGTGTGCTCGACCACCCCAAGCACAAGAAAGGAGCCACACTCGTGAAGGTCCATTACATCAAGGACTTGTCTGAGAAGGTGAGAGACTTGAATACATCCCCCACCCACCGTCTGTCTGTCTGTCTGTCTGTCTGTCACTACTTGGGATCAATGCTGCAATTGTCGTCATGCACTGCTGAACCCGAGCCCCACTCCACTCGACCAGATCAGGGTTAGAGACACAGTTAAGCTCCTCTACACTGTGCGTCCACACTCCCAGATCAGGGTTAGAGACACAGTAAAGCTCCTCCACACTGTGCGTCCACACTCCCAGGTCAGGGGTAGAGACACAGTAACGCTCCCTCTACACTGTGCGTCCACACTCCCAGGTCAGGGTTAGAGACACAGTAAAGCTCCCTCTGTATCCAGCATCACAAAGCAGCTGTACACACAGAGCAAATCTCCTTCCACGCTGTCCTGTCCACGGTTAAACCTCACAACGATATCATTGCTGCTGAGAGGTAGTCTGTGGGGAGCGTGAGATTCGGAGGAGAGAGGTTCGACGTGAGAAAGCGACTGCCGGGATGGTGGAAGGCCAACTGGATGGACTTTGGTCCTCTTCCATCTGGCGAATCCTTACGTTCTTATGTTGTTGGCTGTGTGTTGTTAGCTGAAAGCCCGTTCCTGGGGATCCCCGTTGGCGATGGGGAACCAGACCAGCGAAATGAAGGACAAGTTTGCAGGACAATTGCCCCAGTCCATGCACACGGCCTTCGAAGGTGGACCCCAGCCCTTCGGCCTCGCCAACCACCACACCAACGGACCCAGCAAGGTAACAACACTTACACTGGATACAGGAGCTATCGCATTCAAACCTTAAGAGTCGTCGAGTGTAGTGACTGTGTTTCTTTCAGGTAAATACAGTTGAATGAGTTGATTTTATCTGGGGGATTATTGTGGTCAGAGCCCTTGCCTGGCGAGCGAGAGGACCTGGGTTCGGTTCCCGGGCGGGTCAGGTTGGGGCGAAACCTTAGGCAAGTTTCCTTACTCCACCCCACACACACACACACGCCTCTGTTTACCCAACAGTAAGTAGGAACACGGTTGCTTATCGATTGATTGGCTTCCCGGGGCTAATAATCCCTCAAATTAATAATAATTTGGTCGCTCAATCCACGATTGTTTGTGGGACGCTGACGTCTCCTTGGAGCTGATTTCTTTTGATCAAATTTATTTTGAATTTGGATTAATTTGGAGTTGAAGGAACGAAGGGACGTGGGGGCAAAGGCGGGCGATTGGAGACGAGGTACAGGTCAGTGTGTGTGTGTATAATACGATGGCGGGACAGGCTCGAGGGGCTGAATGGCCTCTTCCTACCCTGATAACCTCTGCCCTGTGACAGAACATCATCGCCAGCACAGAGAACCCTCGGCGGGCGGGGGAGGAGTTCTACGTGAATGATAAGGATGTCTTGCGTCTGAACGAGCCCTACATGTCCGTCACCACCAAGGATTTCCGCCCATATAAAAGGTACCTCTCCTTTGTTTGTTCCCACGCGGATCGATTTCAATATCCTTTCACCGATCACTTCGCGCCTGCGCACACCCACCCCCAGCCTCCGCTCGTCCCCTCTGCTCCACCATCGGCGGCCGTGCCTTCAGTCACTACACTACGCCCCAGAATCTCTCTCTGTCGCTCTCTCTCCCCCAATCCCTCGGCCTTGCCCCCTCCCTCCCTGACATCCGCACCTTCAAATCCCCCCTAAAGACCTTCCTTTTTGATCGGGCTTCCAGTCACCTCCCCTCCCGCACCCCCCTCCCTCTCCCTCTGGCTCGGGGTCGCCACTGTTAAGCGCCCCGGGACGCTACCCCAGGTGAAGGGCGCGGTGTAAATGCAAGTTGTTGTTGTTGTTCTGTTCACTCTGACCCCCGGTTACTGCGTGATCGGATGCGCTTGCTGCGTGCCAGAGCATGTTACCACGTGACTGAGTTACCACGGGACGGAGAGAGGGTTATCGCGGTGGGTGGCGTGTGTTGGTTGTTGCCAGAAATGGTCACTGTGTGTGTCTGTGTGTGTGTGTGTCTCTCTCTCTCTCTCTCTGTGTCTCTGTGTGTATGTGTGTCTCTCTCTCTCTCTACCTGCATGTGTGACTGCGTGTCTCTCTGTGTGTGTGTGTATATGTCTGTTTGTCTGTGTTATGTGTGTGTGTGTGTGTATGTATGTGACTGTGTGTGTGTGTCTCTGTCTCTCACTCAGGAAGGATCTGGAAGGAGTTGCCAAGAAGGACATTGCCACGTATTGGCAGACGGAAGACTACCCTAAGGCTTGGGGTCACGGGCTGAAGGAAAACCCTCTTCCCAAGGATTCCCAGAGGATTCTCCGGGAGACTTGGCCAATGCGAGATGCCATGCAGTTCCCCAATCCCACCCGACTGACTCGCCTGCCCGCACGCCTGGTCCCGGTGCCCAACTTCGGCCTCAGAACCCTCTGCCAGGACTCTTACCAGCCGCCCCGGGACGTCAAACACCGTCAGGACGTGATGTGCCCCCTCTCGGCCCCCTGGGTCCTCCCGCTGGAGGGTCCCGTCCCCGAAATCATGTCGACCCCCAAAATGTACGAGAGCGAGTACCAGACGTATGGCAGCGGCTATCCGGTTACTGTGTAACGGCAACCGCAGAGGAGGGGGAGAGAGAGAGAGAGAGCGAGAGGGAGAGAGACGACTCTCATACACTGTCCTCAACCACCGCACTGGCTTTTATCTCCTTTTCCCCCCCACCCGGTTTCTTTCCCTCTCCCCTCTCGTCCTCTACCTCCCTCTCCCTTCCCTATTTCTTTCCCCCCACTCTCTGTCTCCCCCTTCCCCCATCTCTCCCCCTCTCTCCCTCTCCCTTTTTCTTTCCCCTTTTTCTATCTCGCTCCATCTCCATCTATTACTCCCTCACTCTCTCTCTCTCTCCCTCCAACTCTCCCTCACCCTCCATCTCTTTTTCCCTCCCCTCTCTCTTTCCCCGTCTCCCAATCTCCCTCACTCTCCCCCGCTTTCGTCCTTGCTCCCTCAGCTGTGCTCCCCTCTCCTTCAGTGGGGCTACTTTGCTCTGAGTGCTACCGCCGCTCTCAACTCTGACTCCAACTCAAACACGAACAAGACTATGTATAGCTCACAAAGCTTCATCACCTCTGCCTCTATCCCCGTCCCACGCGCCCCCCCCATTATAAGTCCCTTTCCCTGGGGTCTCCCTTCCCCACACTCCGAGTTGGAGACTTTCCATCGAAGCCTTGCCTCAGGGAAACAGAATAAAGCCTAAATGTTTAGACTGTGGGAGGCTGTTAAATGATAACTTTCCTAACAATCGTTTCCTAATTGTATTTTGTGTACAAATGTGGCTGAGACAGGTGCGCGACCGCGTGCCCGGGGCTGGCCCGCGACCGCGTGCCCGGGACTGGCGCGCGACCGCGTGCCCGGGGCCCACTCGCGACCGCGTGCCCGAGGCAGGGCTGCCTGTACAAACGGTTCTTTCCTTCAGGAACCTTGACCTTGCTATGAATGAGCCGGGAGTGACGCCTTCACCAGGAAACGCAGACAGACGCGCACTTGTCTGCCCATGAGTGAGGATCAGAGTTAATCCCACACCCAATCGCAGAGCGATCTGCCCTTGGTTCTCTCTGCCAACATCAGCCCTCGCGTCCAACTCACAGGAACCCGCTCAGGCTCAATGTGACCTTGTTCATAAATACATTACAGCTCAACTCGGTGTGAGTTGAGTCCCTGGAGCTCAGCGGTTAGAGCCCTCGCCTCGCAAGCGCGAGGACCTGCGATCGATTCCCAGGTCAGGGCGAAACACTGGGCAAGTTTCCTGACTCCCTCCCACCCCCCAACCCCCCCACACACACACACACATATGCCTCTGTTTCCAGCAGTAAATAGGAACCCGCTTGTTAGTTGATTGGCGGATATTCAGGGTGTAATAATCCCTTCAAAATAAAGTTGAAAAAATAATAATTCGGTCACGCAATCCGCGGCTGTTTGTGGGGTCGCCGCTGCGCGCAATCGGCTGCCGCGTTTCGCCCACGAAACACACCGTCAATTCGCTTTACGGCGTTTCCTGTGAAGCGCTTTGAGACGTCTCGAAGAGACGTGATGAGGCGCCGGGTCAAATGCGAGGATTATTATTATTATTACTACTATTATAGGAACCGTGTGCGTGCGGTTCAGATACCTGTGTTAGCGTTGCGGTGCAGAATTAACATACAGTGGGTCAAAAGGGGTCTGAGGTCATGGAACATATGGGGTCAGTACAAGGAAAGAGGGTTGAAGGAAACACGATTGGATATGTTAATAACGGGTTGTAAGCGAATGATAAGAGATTGGAGGAAGGTATGGAGGGAGTGGGGATGAGAGTATAAAGACGGGGAGAACAAAGAAGGAAAGACAGAAGGGAAAGATCGGAGGCGCACGAGGGAAGACTTGATGGAAGATCAAAAAGCTTGAGCACCCAGACGAGACAGATTGGACCCTCGGCTGCGGAACGTCCCGACCCGCGGTAGTATTGCTTTATTGTAAACCCTCCGCGGTGTCATTTTATTTGCCTAAACGGAATACTGGGTGACCTTTCTTGATATCCAACACCTGCTTAAAGCCCTCACTGCCTTTTCCTGTTTAGGCTGCAGTTTCCCCAGTCATAAACAGCTCACACCTACGCAGAGTGAAGCATTAGACGAGGAAAAATTTGCAAGGCAATGGGGTAAGAGGGAGGGAGTGGGGCTGATGGTCAAATTCCTGACTGTCCAGTGCCTTGGAACGTCCTCCCAGCGTGAAAGGCGCTGTGTAGTTATCATGTGTTGCTGCTGTTAAGAGTTTTAAATGCCCTAATAATAAAAACCCAACACTAATAGCCCTTGCATGTGACACAGCCCCTTATCGCGCGATTGAGACGTCTCAAAGCGCTTCGCGGGGTCCACCGTAAAGTGTGGGGACCGTACGTTTAGTGGGTGAAACACGGCGGCCAATTGCGTCCCACAAACAGTCGTGGATTGAGCGAAAATGATAATTTTTGTTTCGAAGGGATCATTACCCCCAGAAAAGCGATCCGTCAATTGACTAACAGAGGTGCGTGTGTGTGCGTGTGGGAGGAGTAAGGAAACTTGCCCAACGTTTCGTTCTGCCCGGGAATCGAACCCGGGTCCTCTCGCTTTCGAGGCGAGCGGTCTAACCGCTGAGATACAGGGACTGCACGTATTGTGCGTCAGAACTGGACAGGGACCAAGCGTTGCTGACTCTCTGTGAGTTAGGTCAGCCCGGCCTCCGCTCGCTGGCAATGCAATCCCTGGACGAACCTTGTGCCTTAATCCAATGGATGTGTTGATGATGCAGGAATGAGGCATTGCCCTGGAAAACACATGTAGAAGCCGTATAAAACCCAGAGCCGTGGCTCGAAGGGTAGAAGGCGTTTCAACCATTGAGAGCAGGTATGTCGCTCTACCGTGTATCTCTCTCTACCGTTACTGCCGGGAGGGAACTCGGGGCTGGGGAGAGCCAGGAATATTCTCTGTCCTGTCATTATTATTATTACTATTACTATTAAGGAGTCCTGTAGCTCAGCGGTTAGAGCGCTCTAGAGTTGAGGCACAGATCGGCCATGATCTGTGAGCATGGCAGCACGGGCTCGAGGGGCTGAATGGCCTCCTCCTGTTCCTATATCCTCTGCCTATTTTCACCGGAACAGAGAAGGTTGAGGGGTTCGCCCGATGTATTTTACGAGGAACGAAGAGGTTCGGGTAAGAGCCGAGAGGAATAAATTATTGTCACTGTTCAGTGACTCGAGGAGTTTAACGTAGATTAGGAGGAATCGTTTTCACACAGTAGTTGTCCGATGAGGTGGATGGTGAAGTGAGGGATGTGATCACGAGGTAGGAGTTGGAGCAATGAAATGAAATATATATATATATATACCTTTTTTGGGTCTGTGTACGTCTCTTGTGTGTGTGTGTCTCGGTGTATGTGTGTCTCTGTGTACGTGTGTGTGTGTCTGTGTGTGTAGGATGGTATCTCCTCAGTTGTTCCTGTTGGCTCTGTGCCTCTGCTGCGTTCAGACTCGACACTTCTGCCGTCTGACCAACATCACCATCTCCGCGGAGAAGGAGGAATGTCCCACCTGTATCACCCTCACCACTTCAGTGTGTACTGGCTACTGCCTGACCAAGGTAATGCCCCGCCCGAGCGTGTGTTGCAATTAGGTGTTAACATTAATCAATGTGAACAATAATCCTTGCACTTGATCTCCTAACGCCTTATCACGTCGCCGAGACGTCTCAATGCGCTTCGCAGGTGGTACCGTAAAGCGCAGTGACCGGTAGATTTTGTGGGCGAAACACAAAACTATTATTAATACACACACTTTAGTGGCCGCAGTCGTCCAGACTCTCTCTCACTCACACATGCGCTCTCACAACACATAGTAACCCCCCACCCCCCAAACCCCCTCTGCCTTGCCCCCATCTTCAGACCTTCCCCTTGGACTGTCCCCCCCACCCCCCACTCGGCCTCACGCACCGTCACTGCTCTGGGTCTTAGCCTGAGGGGGTGCTGTGCGCGTGTGCTTGTGTGTGTGTGTGCTTGTGTGTGTGTGTGTGCGCGCGTGTGTGAGCCTGGGCTGTATCTGTTTGCAGGAGTCTGTGTATAAGAGCGCTCGCCTCTCCATGTACCAACACGTCTGCACGTACGGGAAGATCGAGTACCATTCGGTCAAACTTCAAGGCTGTCCCAAAGGTGTGGACCCCAACTACACGTTCCCGGTCGCCATCAGCTGCGAATGCAACCGCTGTAGAATGGATTACACCGACTGCGCTCTGCAGAGCATCCGACCAGACTTCTGCAGTGTTCGAAGGGGAAACCAGTGAGACAACTCCCCCCCACCCCCCCCTCCCCGTCTCCTCTACCGCTCACTTACACACCCGCGCACACACACACACACTTCCTGCTCACGCTTACACATGCACCCGAGTGCGTGCACGACTTGCACGTTCCTGTAGACAGTGATACACGCGCACACACACGTACTCGCACACTCTGAACCACTAACACACACACACACTCTCTCTCTAACACACTCTCAAACACCACCCCCACCTCAGACACACACACACACTCAAACACCACCTCAGACACACACACACTCAAACACCACCCCCACCTCAGACACACACACACTCAAACACCACCCCCACCTCAGACACACACACACTCAAACACCACCCCCACCTCAGACACACACACACACACACTCAAACACGACCCCCACCTCAGACACACACACACTCAAACACCACCCCCACCTCAGACGCACACACACACACTCAAACACCACCCCCACCTCAGACGCACACACACACACTCAAACACCACCCCCACCTCAGACGCACACACACACACACTCAAACACCACCCCCACCTCAGACGCACACACACACTCAAACACTACCCCCACCTCAGACGCACACACTTGCTGACACAGCAACGCTTGGCAAACAGAAAGCAAACTCCATTTATTAAAGTTAAGGGAACGTTAACATTTATTGTACAAAAAAACCCACCATTTCAGTGTAAAACAGAACGTGAAACTGCAAACAAGTGACCACCCGCCAGAGCCCGGCCTCGCACCCCCCCCCCGGCCCGTCACGAAACCTCCATCGACTCCGTCTCTGTAACACAGCAAAGGATGACGGTGAAGAGGGTCTTCCAGACACCCAAACCCAGCTCCCCCCCCCCACCCCGAACAGTGACCTCTCCTATTCCCCCTCACACTCATACACACACACCACACAGACATGTCTCCCAGCCTCCTCCACCCCCATCACCCCCACCCCACCCCGCCGTCAAGAGTCTGCTCATAGCCCCATCTTCTGGGTGGGGGGGGTGGGGGGGAAGAGGACCTGCACAGGGCTGCCCACACTGTGATGGGCTGAGGGAGGAAGGGGCTGTGAGGGAGGGGCTGAGAGCCACGGAGGGAGAGATATTCATTGTGTAAATTCCTGCAACTGTAAATAAAACACCCAACTTTCTCTCTCTCTCATTTTGTCTGTCTTCTCCCACTTACCTCTCCACCGCACAACACACGCCAACCGCTCAAATCGGACCATGCAACACACACGCACTGTTCGATCCAGATCATACAACACACATGCGCTGTATCAAATCAGACAACACACTCTCCCGCTCGAGGCTGAACTCACTCATTTCGTTGAACATGAAGGCGTCCTGGTACTCCTTCATGTACTGAGTGGAGCGCGACTCATCCAGGAAGAGGGAGTAAACCCTCTTAATGTCATCCACCTGCACCTCAGTGCCCTGTACAGCCAGAGAGACAGGGTCAGCAAGAGAGAGACACATACACACACACACACACACACAGACAGAGAGACACACACACAGACAGGGAGACACACACAGACAGGGAGACACACACACACACACAGACAGAGAGACACACACACACACAGACAGGGAGACACACACAGACAGGGAGACACACACACAGACAGAGACACACACACAGACAGGGAGACACACACACCCACACACACACACACAGACGGAGAGACTCACACACACACACACACAGACAGAGAGACACACACAGACAGGGAGACACACACACACACACACAGAGACACACACACAGACAGGGAGACACACACACACAGAGACACAAACACACAGACAGAGAGACTCACACACACACACAGACAGAGACATGCACACAGAGACAGAGAGAGACAGACGGAGATAGAGGGACAGACAGAGCTAGAGAGCGAGAGGCTCAATAGAGAGACAGAGAGGAACAGCAAGAGGTAAAGTCAGCGAGAGAGACAGACAGACAGAGAGGTACAGAGACACACACACAGAGACAGCGACATTCACACAGACAGACAGACAGACAGACAGACAGACAGACAGACAGACAGACAGACAGACAGACAGACAGACAGACAGACAGACAGACAGACAGACAGACAGACAGACAGACAGACAGACAGACAGACAGACAGACAGACAGACAGACAGACAGACAGACAGACAGACAGAGGGTGTGTGGGTGAGGCCGGGCCTTACTTTGCGTTTCTTACAGACCAGGTTGGCGGCTGTGATGAGTTGGATGGAGTACCTCAGTGAGGTTTCCAGGCCGATTCGGGTCAGCACAGTGTAGGCGTCCTCGCCCATCTCCACATCTTCCTCTTCGCACCTACAGGAGGAGGGACACGATGGGGGGGGTGGGGTGTGTCAAGTCATACAGCACCCCAACACCAACTTGCATTTACACAGCGCCCCCTCACGCGCCTGACAGCGGCCAAATGGGGGGGAGGGAATGGGGAGGTGACCGGCGAAGAGGAAGGTCTTCAGAAGTGATCTGAAGAGGGAGGAGGAGGGAAGGGGGCAAGGCGGAGGGATAGAGGGAGAGAAGAGTGTTCCGGGTCGGGGGTGGGGGGGTGGGGGTCCCTGCCAAACCAACCCGCAAAACCTGGCACATTAATAATAATCCTCGCGTTTGACGCAGCGCCTGATCACGTCTTCGAGACGTCTCAAAGTGCTTCACAGGACACACTGTAAAGTGAAGTGACTGTATATTCCTGGGCGAAACGCGGCAGCCGATTGCGCCCAGCGACGCCCCCACAAACAGCCGCGGATCGAAGTGACCAATTTCTTATTATTTTATTGTTTCCGAAGGAATTAATACCCCCCGGAAAAGCGATCCCCCGGTCGACTAACAACTGGGTTCCTACTCACTGCTGGTAAACAGAAGCGCGCGCGCGCACGCGTGTGTGTGTGTAGTAAGGAAACTTGTCTAAGGTTAACTCCTGACCTGCCCGGGAATCGAACCCGGGTCCTCTTGCTTGCGAGGTGAGGGCTCTAACCGTTGAGCTACAGGGACTCCCGCGGCGGAACCCCGGCCTGACCTGATCTTGAGGATCTGTTTGGTCTCCTTCTCGTTGTAGGGTGAGGTGGAGATAATGACAAGACGATCCAGCAAATCGATGGGGATTCCGTGAGGACTTTTGTAGCTGGTGCCACGGATCCTAACACACAACAGACGAGACATGTTACGTTAGTCAGGGCTCTGTCCTGGGGCAGCCGTCGGCTATTGAAGGTAGTTTTCCAAACACGGGTGAGACAGGAGTTCGGCCGTTAGGAAGGTGGAAGGAGAACTAGAAGGGTCTTGGTCTTTCTTTTGTCTCGAACTTCTTATGTTCTTATTTACTCAGAGAAGGAGAGAGACGAAGATGTAGAGAAACGAGACAGAGAGAGAGAGAGACAGACACATACACACAGAGGGAGAGAAGAGAAAGAGAGATGAAACTTGCGAGACAGAGAGAGAGAGTTTGCAAGAGAGGACAGAGAGAGGGAGAGAGGACAGAGAGAAATGAGAGAGACAGAGGGAGACGCACAGTCGCAAAGAGAGAGATGAAGCTTGCGGGACAGAGAGAGGTATAGAGTAAGAGAGAGCGAGTGAGATAGAGCGCGAGAGTGGACAGAGAGAGGGCCCCAAAAACAGAAAACACCCCCCCCCCCACCACTCCTCTTACAAGAGGCCAGAGAGAAACAAACCGAGACAGAGAGAGAGAGAGAGAGAGAGAGAGAGGAGACAGGCTGCTCTGCGCTGCACTGCCTGACCTGGTGATTCCCCTGTTGGTCGCCATGATGAGCACAGGAGCCATGTCGCTCTCCAGCCCCCGGTTCAGGAAGGAGAAACACTCGATGTCCAACATGTGAACCTCATCGATGAACAGCACCTGGAGCGGCAGGAGAAGGGGAGACAGGATGAGAGGGGATGCGGAGCAAAACTGGCCCTCGCCAGTGCCACGGACACTGGGCACGGACACAGACACACGCACCCCCAGTCCGAATTGCTCTGTGTTTGGCCCCAAAATACCCAGTCACTCCACTTGACAGTATAAATCCCGTGAAGCGCTTTGAGGCGTCACGGCGCCATGATGAGGCGCTGTATCAAATGCAAGGATTATCATCATGTCATTTGCCAACAGAAAAACAGTCACTCCGCGAGACTGTGACGCTTGGAGGTGATGCGCGGCTACAGTCGGCCTCTGTGCCTTACCCCGGGAATGATCTCTGCTTTTCCCTCCTCCCTCCACTCCGCCACCTTGGCGTTGATCTGCTCCCGGACCTCGGATTTGATCTCCCCGGTGTCACCTGTGGAAAAATCCAACACGGTAAACCCCCCCCTCCTCAGTCAGACTCCATCCTACAGATACACACTGACGTACGTCCTGCCTCCCTACTAAAACAGGAGTCGCTGGGAACACTCAGCAGGTCAGGCAACATCTGATGGACTTGTTTTATTTTTTGGTGAGGGGGGGGGTAGTCTGACACGCACGGAAACCCGTCACCGTGACCGGCCGGGTGTCTGACACTCACGGAAACCCGTCACCGTGGCTTAAGAGTCTCCAAACCCAACTGAGAATTCCCCACATCCCCCCCACACCTGGAAACCCCAGAGATAAGATGGTTGGAATGGAATGCGCTCTCTCTCTCTCTCTCCCTGGAGGGACGCGCCCTGCTCACCTAATTCCGGAGAGTATTAGGCGCAGGTTGGCGAGAGCCCAGGCTTGTGGGGGGAAGCCCAAAGTGTGCGTTGGGGGGAACTGCTGGAGTCTGACCAACTAAAACCGCATCGCTTGCCATTAGGAGCGCTGTCTGGCCAAGCTTTCCCGCTGCGGGAGGAAGCTTTCCCCTGAGGGGGAGGATTCCCTGCCCCCAGTGAGACTGGTCTGTCCTTCCAGGTCCTGCCGATGAGCCGGGCCGGGCTGGGCTGCCATCAGCAGTGAGATAGGGAGGTGCCAGGGGCGTGAAGGGGTTTGAAGGCGAGCGAGTGGACCTGGAAGTCGGGGTCTTACCGGAGAAGAGGGCGAGGAAGCCTTGTGTGCGACTGTTGATGACGTCGATCTCGTGCAGTGTCACTGTGTGAACCACCTCCTTTCGTTTCTGCAGCTCCCCGTCTGGGCACTGGACAAACTTGGTCTGCGACAGAGACTCGCTCGGTTACCGTCGAACATGTAGACAATGTGCCTGCGGACACCTACTGCATCTCAACGCTCCCCGAGTTAGGAGGGTGCCTCTCACCTCTCCACCCCCCCACACCCACCCCACTCCCACACCCTCCCCTCCCACTGGAGTCAGGAGTGAAAAGAAGACGGCTGGTGAGAGCAGCGACAACACACGACATTTACACGGCATCTTTCACGTTGGGAGGACATCCTAAGGCGCTGGACCGTCGGGGATTTGGACCCGAGCTGGGGTTTGGGATTAGGAGGTGGTGGGGGTGCAGGAAGGTGGGGGGGGGAGGGGGGTGTAAGAGGGTGACCGAAGGCGCGGTCGAAGAGGAGGGTCTTGAGACTGGCCTTGAAGGAGCCGAGGGAGGGAGAAAGTGAGGGAGGGAGGCGAGGGAGGGAGGGAGAGAGGGAGGGGGGGGGAGCAGGTGCTGAGAGCTGGCGTTGGTTTCCCTGTGACTCACCTGAGCTCCCATTGCGTCGTAATCCCGAGCTCGTGTGAAGGATCTGCCCAGTTTGCTGATCTTCCCGGTGGCCTTATCAATGGTGATCACGTCCCTGGGAGAGAAGACGTCAGTCAGCAGGGAGTTTACCCTCAGCCTGGGAACCCACTCCCTCCCTCCTGTTCCTCCATTACCCCTTCCTCACCCCAGTCCCTCCCTCCCCCATTGCCCAGGAACAGCCTCCTCGCCCCCCCCCCCCCCCACCCGCCCACCCACAGCCCCAGTGCCCACCCCAGCTCCACCACCAGTCCGCGCCCCGCAAGGCCCCACCTACCCCGCCTGCACCTTCTCCTTTGTCAGGCACTCGATCATTTTCGTGCCCAGGTCATAAATGGTCTCCATCTCGGTGGTTTTCAGCGTCAGCTTCCCCACCTTCGCCCCCTGGGAGCAGAGTAACACAGTGAGGCTGCCCGGCTTCGAGCAGGAGATTCACACACAGCGGCGTCCCACAAACGACCAATATTATCTGGGGTATTTGGGGGTGGGAGGGGGAATTGTCGGGAGAGAGAGAGAGAGAGCGAGCGAGAAACTAGAGGGATCTTTAACCTCGAACAGGGAGGACGTCCCAAAGCTCTGGACAGTCAAGAAATTTGGACCCGAGCTGGGGGTTGGGATCAGGTGGGGTTCAGTTTAACGACGGCGACAAATTATAGGCCAGAAAGCTGCGACGTCTCATCTAACGCTCGTCTGACAACTCCGACAAGGTCGAACGAACAAACTAAGCGAGATTTCAACAGCCCGACATTGCGGGGCTTGAACCGTCCAATGCCTGTCCCCCAGGACGAGAGTCTGTTATTATTAATAATAATATTAATCCGTGGGTTTCACGCAGCGCCTTATCGCGGCTTCGAGACGTCTCAAAGCACGGGGTGACTGCGTATTTTGTGGGCGGGCGAAACGCGGCAGCCGGCTGCGCACAGCAACGTCCCCACAAACAGTCGTGGATCGAGTGACCGCGTTATTTTTTTTGGGGGGGGGGGTGGTGAGGGCCTTTACAAAGGGGGTTCGTGGCCAGTCCTCCCGAGAGGGCAGACTTACGGTCCCGGTGGCTGGTCGGTCGATCTGGATTTCCACGACTTCCCCTTCGATGATTTCCGTTTCTTCCCTGCCCAAAACAAGCGGAAAAAAGATTTAACCAGCGGAACATCCGACCAAGTCACTTCACATTTACACGGCGCCTTTCAAGGGATTCAAGCTGGGGGTTGGGATCAGGAAGGGGTGGAGGGGGGGGGGGGTGGGAGGGTAGGGGCGCGTAGGAGGGTGACCGAAGGCGCGGTCGAAGAGGGGGATCTTGATACAGGCCTTGAAGGAGGCGGGAGAGGGTGGGGGTGAGGCGGAGGGACTGTGGGATAGAACTCCAGAGAGGCTGAACGGGGTACGTACTTGATGCGGACCCCAATGGACCTGCGGAAGGCCTGCGTCAGGGCCTCTGTCTTGCTCATTTCCAGGGAGAAGATCTCTGAGCCGGCGATGGAAGTGAACGGTGTGTCCTGTCCCAGAGCCTGAGCCATTCCTGCAGCGAACATAAGACGGTTACACATCACCGACGACAACAACAACTTGCATTCACACAGCGACCCCCTGTGGAGGGAGAGGGGGGGGGGGGGAAGGTCTTCTGGCGTGACCTCAAGGTGGGGAAGGAAGGAAAGTGTGGTTGGGTTGTGGGGGGGGGGAGGCGGAGGGATTCAGGGAGAGAGTTCCAGGATTTCGGGGCGACTGCCGATGGTGGAACATATACTGTAAAGTGTAGTGACTGTGTGTATTTTTGTGGGTGATACTGTGAGAGGGAAACTCCCTTCTGTTTTCCAACAGCACCGTGGGGGATGTTTGTTGAACAGGACACAGACGGGGGGGGTTTAATGTCTCATCTGCCCTGCACTGCCAGCCTAGACCGGGAGCTCAAAGACCTGAGGTGGGGCTCGAACCCAGGAGCTTGTGACCCAGAGGTGAGAGAGAGAGATCGTACCCATGGCGATGGCGGTTTTGCCTGTTCCGGGCTGGCCGGCGATCAGGACAGCTCTCCCCGCAATCTTCCCCTCCTTGATCATCTCCAGAATCACGCCAGCCGCTCGCCGGGCACTCAGCTGCCCCACCATCCCCTGCGAGACCTGGGGCGCGGAACAGCAGCTCGTCACGAGAGAAAGAAACATCAACGGCAACGACAACGACTCGTAGCGTCGCTGAGTGCTTGACGGTGGCGGAACGCGACTCCGAGCCGGGGGTGGGAGGAGGCGACCGAAAGCCCGGCCGAAGAGGAAGGTCTTCAGGCGTGATCTAAAAGAGGGGAAGGAGGGGCGATGCGAGGGAGGGGATCGAGGGACGAAGGACAAGCAGGAGGCCTGAGCCAGCCGAGGGGAGGTAGCGGGTAGGGGGTGGCGGAGGAAGCAGCTCGGAAAAGTCGGGAGGTGCCACAGGGCGTGAAGGGACTTGAAGACGAGTGAGAGGGTCTTGAGATCAATCCGTTCTGTGGTAGGGAGCCAGTGGAACCTGGCGATGGCTGGGGTGATGGGGGTACGGGGTTCAGTGTGTGTGATAGGGAGCCAATGGAGGATGCCCCCCAATTAACAGCCAATAGCCCCACCCATACCCATTGATATCCTTCTTCCTGATACACTTCGATTCCCCCTCCCATCTCCCCTGATACTTGACAAACAGAGACCTTTCCCCCCCCACCCCATTATACAACGCCCTCACCCCCTTCCCCACCCCCTACCACCACCCCACACAGGAGACTCCGTACCTGTCTTGGCTCCAAGGCATCATCGAGTCCCAGGCCACGGATGTGGGAATGGGCACCTGTAGGGCAAAGAGAAAGGTGAAGCGGGACTGGACCACAGGCAACAGCAGCAACAAAATTACACTTGAAAAGCGAGTGCCCTTCACCTCACGAGGACGTCCCAAAGGGCTGGAAGTCGGGGGGTTTGGGGACCTGAGCTGGGAGTTGGGGTCAGGAGGGGTGGAGGGCAGTGGGGGTGGGAGTGTGGTCAAAGGTACAGTCGAAAGGAAGGTCTTTAGACGGAACTCGAAGGAGGCACGAGAGGGGGTGAGGCGGAGGGATTGCGGGACAGAGCTCCCGGGTATGGGGGCGCGGGAGGGGGGAGGGGGGGCAGAGAGGCTGAATGCTCGACCGCAAATGGTGGGGGCGGGAAGCGCGGGGGAACCTGAAGCAGGCCGGTGTCTGCCGAGCGGACAGGCTGACACGAGGCTCTCTCCTCCCTCCCAACCCCAACTCACCGATCCGCTCGATTCTGGTGACATCCCTCACCTCGGGAACCTTGGTGGTCGTCTGAGTAGAACAGGAGACAGTCAAGAACGTGCGGAGGGTATACGGCAGGCTTCGACGCTCAGCAGCCCTGCTGCGCACTGCCTGTAGCCCAGTGGTCGGAGCCCTCGCCTCGCAAGGGCGAGGCACCCGGGTTCGATTCCCGCGCGGCGCGAAACCTTGGGAAAGTTTCCTTGCTCCCCACGCTCACGCGCGCGCTCTCCGTTTACCCAGCAGTAAGCAGGAACCCGGCTGTTAGCCGACCGGCGGGTCGCTTTCCTGAGCGATAACCCCTCCCGAAAATAAATGAATAACATTAAGAATAACAACTCGGGTCATTTCGTCCGCGAAACACGCAGTCAATTCACTTTACGGTGTAGCCCGCGAAGCGCTTTGAGGCGTCTCAATGACGTGATAATAAGGCGCTGTATCAAATGTAAGGATTATTATAATTATTATTATTATTATTATCTGCTAAGGAACCAGCGACAGATTGAAATGAGAAAGCGCTCGGCTTTCCGATCCTGTCGTAAAACGTCAGCATCCGAACCCCCCGCCGCGTGTCTCCGGAGAGTGTAAGACGACACCTGCGGCGGTTTAACAGCCACGAAAAGGCTTTACAGAACCCACTCCCCCCCCCCACCCCCCCCCCCCCCCCCGTGACCAAACAGTGCAGTCAGTTTACAGTGCGTTTGTTGGCTGAACGCCAGCCT